>NC_092647.1:0-140000 GCF_039555335.1 Amphiura filiformis | reverse complement strand
TTCTATTAAGTCGGTTGAAACAGGATTCATTTATAGAGGATCAGATGTTTTGCATGTGGACGCAGCAAAGTGTCATCGCCCCGATATCTTCATGGCAGAAATCGCCATGGTAGGTTGAATCCACAGCCACGCATGGCCATTTTGTTCTGACCTTTGAGACGCATAATGAGCCGAGGGACATCCGACTAAGGCTACTGACAATAGCCTGGTAATTGACCTCTCTGTGTGTGAGTGAGCATGTATACGCCATGATGAGGTCAATGGTCATCTGCTCTTAGACTGCATCCACGAGTGAGTGCAGCTAGCCTACGCTGCGCTATAGTTCGGCACATATAAAATCAGAATATTTTCGTCATTTTTGAGTTCAAGACGCAAGCGCATTCTCAAGACACAAGCTAACGACTATCATATCCGTTGAACACATAATGTGACTGGACACTACGAATCAGCCGTAAACTCGGCCCCGGTCAATTTTGTTTTATTTCGTGTTTAGAAAATATATATCATAAGCTTTAAAATAGTATATCATTTGACTTCAAACGATATCCAGAAGCGGAGTTATTGTGTGTTGAACTCTGCTCCTTCAACAAAATGGTACCCTTTTCGGTTCTATATGTGTCTCTTTTTCCACTTTGCTGGTAATAAAGTCATAATTGGCGGTCATTTCAAATCATCCCCGAGTCAACGAGGTACAGGAATTTCCTCTCATTGTTATTATTGTTGGTTATACATACCTAGACAAAATACAATGCAACGCACCACTTGAACAGGATTTAGCCAAAGCAAGCAAAGACTAGAGCTATTTAATGCTTTTATATGTAGAAGATTATTATCCTCTTCAGCAATAAGATTATTGATTGGTTTAAACGCTATCAAGTGAGAAACATGTCGCGCCTAATTGAGACACCTATGAATACGACTTGCGGCACAGTTTGCACTGTATCTCAGAATACAATTTGCCGAGTTTACGGCTCATTCGTAGTGTCCACTATTATATTCAAGTGCAAGGAACAAAATCTGGCTTCTTTAGACTAAATAAATTACGGGAGATATTCATCATTTTCTACCCCGGTATCCACAGATTTATCGTCTGAATATCAAATAGTGCATAGCACATTCACGTGCATCGATCCGGGGTATTCATTTCAGTGTCTCTGCTGTATAATGTAATTATTAACCGAGCGATGTCGGTGTGCGCAGCCCCCGCCGAACACAGCCTAGGACTATAGCCTGCACCGTACCGATTGGTTAAAGCGATGGTGAAATTGATGTCACACGTCCACGTACTATCGCGTTCTGTCTATAGTTTATTTCGTGGACGCAGTACGAGAACGCGTGACATTACTGATATAGACTGCCGCCCTCAATCGACAACACAAATACATGCGCAGTGTAGGCGACAAAGGATTTAGTCTAATGTGTGCATATAGTAGGGTCATTTTTGGACCTCCAGTGACCATTATTTCTGAACAGCAATTTTTTAAAACAAAATAAGCTCCTATGTCCCTCACCAAAGTGTGGGCATTAGCTGGGAGAGGCCAAAATCCAAAATGGCCGCCGGCGCTATTTTGAAAAAGTGAATTTTCGGTATCTTCTGAACGCTTTGGTCGTTTGAAGTCATTAAGGTGTCATTTTCGACTAATTTTGTGGTGAGAAATCCATTAAAGGCATTATTTTACCATTTTTGTCCATCTTCGTCATCAAATCCAAGATGGCCGCCTTTGGCTGTACTAGAAATACATTAAATTATACAGTACATTGAGAAACAACTCATAAAAATGTATTACAAGTGCACTTAATTCATCGCTTGTATTATAAATTGAACACCGATTCAATGTTTGTAACATTTATTCACAAATGAGATCGTCTGCTACTGAAAACAATCCAAAATGGCCGCCCATAGCAACCAAAATCCTCATAGCAACGCATTAAAATAACAAAAAAAATCAACGTTTTTTGACATATATGTGCATTTATTATACCTATATTCTTAGTAAATCAAGGTTGACTGATTGTAAGAAAGTGAAAGAATGGTCATAGGGGGTTGAGGTAAACAAAAAGTTCAAAATGGCTGCCCTTAGCAACCAAAAACATCACAGTAATGCAGTAAAACTACTATAAAATAAGTGATTTTTGACCTTAATGTGTATGTAATTATTCTTATCCTAGCAAATCGAGGCCTATTAATTAAATGAAGATACCAGTTTGATCAAAGGAGGTCAAACAAATCCAAAATGTTCAAAATGGCCGACCAAAGGAGACCATAGCAACCATATTTTACCTAGCAACGCAATAAAATGTCTATAAATCATGCACTTTTTGACCTGGTTGAGTATTCAATGTGTCTTTTTCTAAGTAAATCATATCCTATTGATGGAATGAAGATAACAATTTGGTCAAAGGTGGTCAAACTACTGAAAAAATATCCAAAATGGCTGACTAAAGACGGCCATAGCAACCAAATTCCACATAGCAACGCAGTAAAATTACTATAAATCATGTACTTTTTGACCTGGTTGAGTATCAAATGTGTCATTCCTAATACATGAAAGCACATCGATGGAATGAAGATAGCAATTTGATCAAAGAAAGCCAAACATATCCAAAATATTCAAAATGGTCGAATAAAGGTGACCATAGCAACCAAAATTCAAATAGCAACGCTGTAAAATTAATTAATGAGATTGTCTGCTATACCTCGTAAAAAATTTAGAAAATGTATATATTTTTTATATTTTAAAAGTCATTGCCCGTTTTAACCATAAGGGGTTGTTTCTGACTAATTTAGTGATAAAAAATCCATTCCAGGTACTATTGTTAGGTTTTCTGGCCATCTTCATCATTAAATCCAAGACGGCCGCCATCGGCTGCACTACTAGAAATCCACTGAATTTTGCAGTATGCATTTATTTAAATGAAACCGATAAAACCATGTTTTGAGTGCATATTTCAACTACGGAAACCAATCAGTGCTAGAAGTTTTGATTTAGGGATTCAATCATGTTTCACCGTTGTTCATCACCGTTTAACAACGACGCGGCCGCGTCGTCTGCGTGGTTTACTTCGCGAGGGCAGCTTTAGCTGCCCGAGCGAAGTAAACTCATCTGCAGACGCGCCAGACGCGAGTTGTTAAACGGTGATGAACAACGGTGAAACATGATTGAATCCTTTCAACAACGAAAAGAAGCTAAATATCGTATAATTCACGATTATTTTACGAGGAATGTCAGTTAATCATTGCCACTCAGCCTTACAAAAACTTCGATGATTTCTCTTTTGATATCAGCAATAAAACTACAGAATAAAACGGCAATGTTTAGCCGCTACCTGAAAAATACTGAATTCAACTTGTAAGCTGGCATACGCACAAAGGTTCCAGGCATGACGAATTTTACGCGCTCTCGCGTAACGCGTAGTCTCGCTCGCGTTCGCGTATACGCTACAGTAAAAGTGTGGGTTCATCACAGTTTAACAACGGCTGGCTCCTGTACAAAGGTATAGGAAGAGTTGTTGAATTATATTTCATCCACTTAGGTTTGGCTTAACCCACTAAAAGGTAAAACTTTAAGGCTGATCATTTTAATTATAAATGTAGTGTGTGTGTAAAAGTATATTTCTCAAAAGGGAAGAGAATAAAATAATCTATTTTTAGTATCAAAATTCACTGAAAACGTTAAATTACATTAAAAAAGTGTAAAAAAACACACTTTTTGGCTCAGAATCTTCATAATGGGCTACAAGATTTACTTCTTAATTAGAAATTCTAAAATTTGGTAAAACTAACTTTGGGACAATTGTCTGGGCGTTCAAAAGATACAAAATTGTTTACAAATTTCAAAATTGCCGCCGGCAGCCATTTCGGATGACTTAGCAGACGATCTTATTTGTGGATAAATATTGCAAGAATTGAATATAGCTTTTGAATTAATAGTGAAAACAGTGAATAAGTTGCACTCAAAACATGGTTTTATAGGTTTCATTTAAATAAATGCATACTGCAAAATTCAGTGGATTTCTAGTAGTGCAGCCGATGGCGGCCATCTTAGATTTAATGATGAAGATGGCCAGAAAACCTAACAATAGTACCTGGAATGGATTTTTTATCACTAAATTAGTCAGAAACAACCCCTTATGGTTCAAAACGGCCAATGACTTTTAAAATATAAAAATATATATACATTTTCTAAATTTTACGAGGTATAGCAGACAATCTCATTAATTAATTTTACAGCGTTGCTATTTGAATTTTGGTTGCTATGGTCACCTTTATTCGACCATTTTGAATATTTTGGATATGTTTGGCCTTCTTTGATCAAATTGCTATCTTCATTCCATCAATGTGCTTTCATGTATTAGGAAAGACACATTTGATACTCAACCAGGTCAAAAAGTACACGATTTATAGTAATTTTACTGCGTTGCTATGTGGAATTTGGTTGCTATGGCCGTCTTTAGTCAGCCATTTTGGATATTTTTTTTAGTAGTTTGACCACCTTTGACCAAATTGTTATCTTCATTCCATCAATAGGATATGATTTACTTAGAAAAAGACACATTGAATACTCAACCAGGTCAAAAAGTGCATGATTTATAGACATTTTATTGCGTTGCTAGGTAAAATGTGGTTGCTATGGTCTCCTTTGGTCGGCCATTTTGAACATTTTGGATGTGTTTGACCTCCTTTGATCAAACTGGTATCTTCATTTAATTAATAGGCCTCGATTTGCTAGGATAAGACTAATTACATACACATTAAGGTCAAAAATCACTTATTTTATAGTAGTTTTACTGCATTACTGTGATGTTTTTGGTTGCTAAGGGCAGCCATTTTGAACTTTTGTTTACCTCAACCCCTATGACCATTCTTTCACTTTCTTACAATCAGTCAACCTTGATTTACTAAGAATAGGTATAATAAATGCACATATATGTCAAAAAACGTTGATTTTTTGTTATTGTAATGCGTTGCTATGAGGATTTTGGTTGCTATGGGCGGCCATTTTGGATTGTTTTCAGTAGCAGACGATCTCATTTGTGAATAAATGTTACAAACATTGAATCGGTGTTCAATTTATAATACAAACGATGAGTTAAGTGCACTTGTAATACATTTTTATGAGTTGTTTCTCAATGTACTGTATAATTTAATGTATTTCTAGTACAGCCAAAGGCGGCCATCTTGGATTTGATGACGAAGATGGCCAAAAATTGGTAAAATAATGCCTTTAATGGATTTCTCACCACAAAATTAGTCCAAAATGACACCTTAATGACTTCAAACGACCAAAGCGTTCAGAAGATACCGAAAATTCACTTTTTCAAAATGGCCGCCGGCGGCCATTTTGGATTTTGGCCTCTCCCAGCTAATGCCCACACTTTGGTGAGGGACATAGGAGCTTATTTTGTTTAAAATACCCCAAAGTACAAGAATCCATCAAAAATTGCTGTTCAGAAATGATGGTCACTGGAGGTCCAAATATGACCCTACTAATAGGTAGACATAATTGTCTGTCAAACTGAATTACCGTACACGTATGCTACGAAAGTTCACTAGATAACCCTAATACGTCACATATAATTGACATTATGACGTCACGCGTGTAATCCTGCAATTGCCAAAGTGATTGACTAAATTTGTTCGAGTGGTCTACTCTCTAAATGTAAGAGTGAAAAAATCACTCCACACAAGAGTGACTCACTTATAAAACCACTAAAAAAGGAGTGAAATGTGTTTTTTAAGTTTAAACCCACTCAAAAAGGAGTGAAAACCACTCTTAAAAGAGTGAATTGCAACTCGTTCAAGGAGTAAAATGAAGGACAACATGTTTTTAGAGTTGTCCTTCATTTAACTCCTTGAAAGAGTTAAAATTCACTCTTTTAGTGGTTGTCATTCTTTTTAGAGTGGTTTAAAGTTTAAAAAAAACCCACATTTTACTCTTTTTGAGTTGTTTTATAAGTGAATCACTCTTTGGGAGGGTGGGGGGGGGGGGCACTCTTTTACATTTAAAGAGTTGGGGTTCGGTGCAGCACAACAAATTGAGATAATAGAGATGCAGTGCCCCCACCCCACCCCCAAATAAATGCTAAGTTGAATCGTGCTACAAATGGTACGCTCAATCGTCCGATATAATCATACCCGTGGACAAAACACAAGAAACAAGATTAGGCCTTGTACTGTTAGATGTATAATCATGATAATATTGAAAGTGCTTATAGTGCCCATATTATATCTACTGACTATTACTATTTACAAAAATACACTAAGATCACCATTAAATGCAACACAAACAACAAAGATAATTATGAGAGTATATAAAAAACCATGCATGGTTTCAACCAGAATTTATTGCACGTCTTTTAATGGTATAATATAACCCATTTCTTACTTAAAACATGTTAAACAGGCCATTCTCACAGTTGTCTAAATTGAACTATACTTATGCTCGACTTTAAAAGCACATTACTAGTTATGCATTGCTCAATTCTGATTAAAAAGGTCTTGACACTTCCCTTTAACCTTAGCAAGTGGCAACCCTTTTGCTTCTTTACTTTTTAAGAAAGGTAACTTGATTCTTAAATGTCATGAATGTGGGTGATATGATTTTACCATATGATTTGTTTCTACCTTTATATGGTATAGCCCCCTCCCTTACATGGAGTCCTATCGCTTAAAACAATCTGATTCCAAGTTTTGAGTTACCCTTAGGAGCAAAAACAATCTTATTCTAAGTTTTGAGTTACCCTTAGGAGCAAAAACAATCCGATTCTAAGTTTTGAGTTACCCGTAGGAGCAAAAACAATCCGATTCTAAGTTTTGAGTTACCCTTAGGAGCAAAAACAATCCGATTCTAAGTTTTGAGTTACCCGTAGGAGCAAAAACAATCCGATTCTAAGTTTTGAGTTACCCTTAGGAGCAAAAACAATCTGAATCTAAGTTTTGAGTACCCTTAGGAGCAAAAACAATCTGAATCTAAGTTTTGAGTTACCCTTAGGAGCAAAAACAATCTGAATCTAAGTTTTGAGTACCCTTAGGAGCAAAAACAATCTGATTCTAAGTTTTGAGTTACCCTTAGGAGCAAAAACAATCTGATTCTAAGTTTTGAGTTACCCTTAGGAGCAAAAACAATCTGATTCTAAGTTTTGAGTTACCCTTAAGAGCAAAAACAATCTGAATCTAAGTTTTGAGTACCCTTAGGAGCAAAAACAATCTGAATCTAAGTTTTGAGTTACCCTTAGGAGCAAAAACAATCTGAATCTAAGTTTTGAGTACCCCTTAGGAGCAAAAACAATCTGATTCTAAGTTTTGAGTTACCCTTAGGAGCAAAAACAATCTGATTCTAAGTTTTGAGTTACCCTTAAGAGCAAAAACAATCTGATTCTAAGTTCTGAGTTACCCTTAGGAGCAAAAACAATCTGAATCTAAGTTTTGAGTTACCCTTAGGAGCAAAAGCGTGTATCCCAATAGCCCCACAGAACAATATTGGTGGTAAACATGGTAAACCGTCAAGGGTGATTAGACTATCGCTATTTTGTTTATACCATAGAGGAAATGTATCAGACATAACTATCAGAATTATAATTATCGGCCGTCTTCTGAGGCAAACAATATCTCGGTTATGATCACGCATAGTGGGTGAGAGGATAAGGCTGTCAATCGGGTTACCCACCTTTAAAATGTTATGGTCCAGAGGGAATCGGTCACAGAAATAATACACTTGCAGTTCTGTTATGTACTGTTCTTGTGTAATCTCTCACAAGGGACGAACTGTTTTTCCCATCTAAATAGACCCTTGTATCCAGAATCGCAAAACACGTGAGCTGGAAACACAGCAACAGAATGAGTAAAATGGAACTCAATTTAAAAGTGTATACTCATTCAATTTGACAAATTTTGTTGCTCTGTTCTCTTTTTACTTCACATTGAGTGTATACATTGATACTATATAGGCCTATGATTTTATTTAGAATGTAGGTTATAGGTTTAGAGGCCTACAGCCTCTCAAATAAGAACCACGTGCTTCTTTTAAAAAGCCTCCGAATCTCACGATCATAATCTGATGATGGACCATGGACATGATGATGATGATGATGGCAGATGAAGACCCTTCTTTTTGGATTTCAGAACTCCGAAACACCCATAAATGTGACCAAAATAAAGCTCCGAAAGACCCCTGATTTTGATAAGACACTTAAATTGTTCATTCCTCACATTTCTGTTTGTTTTTTTCAAGCAATTTTCAACAAGAAAGCCCCTTAATTTTGACTTTTCACAGGTCCAAAAGACCCCCCCCCCTTTACTTTTAACCCTTCGTATTCGTACCATAACTCAAGTAACCGTCCGTAAAGTTACAAATACCCAATAATAGGCGTAACTTTACGAAGGGTCCCTGAGCAAATGAAACCCCTATTGTTTACGAAGGGTACCGTTCGTAAGCAAGTTTAGTGAAATGGAACTTACGACTCGTCGTAACGATTTCGAGACTTACGAAGTTTTTTAAAGTTTAGTGAAATGGACCCGGGTACTTCCACGTACGTTAAGGCCTTTCGGAGAAACTAAATCTTGAATGAAGTAATAGTTATTTTTAAATCAGTAACTAACTACACACTAGCTTACGAATTAATTGACTATAAACATGGCACTATATGAATTATAAGTATACACTATACAAACAGTGGAAAGAATAAATCGTGTATGCCAAGTTCACATGATGTATAACCAAACTGAAGGAGGTAAGATCCCAAAACGTCATTCAACAAATAACATGAAGTCAAGGAGACCCCGAGGAGACCCAACAAATTAATTTTCCGGCGTCGGGGGTTCACTCTAATCTGTAAATCCAAGTATTTAGGGTTTCTGTAACACTTTTTAAACACTACGAGGTGTTTAATTTTTCAATTACACAGTAAAGGTATAGGACACCTAAACACCAAAGTAAACACATAAACACAAAGAGTAAACATGAGACACCAAATGTTTACCAAGTAAACACATGTGCATTTACTTTCCGAGCAATATGAAAGTAAACGTGTTGAATGTTTAGAATCTAAATACGCTCATGTGTTTACTCTTTGTGTTTATGTGTTTACTTTTGTGTTTAGGTGTCCTATACCTTTACTGTGAAAATGAAAAATTAAACACCTTGCAGTGTTAAAAAAATGTTACAGAAACCCTAAACATTTGGATTTACATGTGCATATAGGCCTATCTGCTCGAGTCAACATCGTCTGAGAATAGTTTGGTTATTTAATTATAGATCTCTAACGACATGATCGATATGAATTCCTTCAGTTTGTTTTATATAATCATGGAACGATACGAACGTACCCATTCTCACCCGCACATATACCTTCACACACACACCCCCACCCCTCCACACTCATCCACGTACAATCATTCACATATACTGAACTGTATCATAAAACAATAAAAAATACTGCTAAGTAAAAATAACGTTTTGCTGTCCAATTTGAGACACTAAGTACATATACAAGTTGGCATATTTGAGCTAAAAATATTCAATCTTTTCCTGTCACGATCGAGGAACATATCCACCGTTAACAAATGCAGCACCAAGATCCAATCCAACTGGCGGACTCTCTTCAGTTTTTCTATTCTCCTCTTCTGTCTTTACATTGTCCTCAGTGGCACAATCACTACCATTAGGCGCCGTGCCCTCAGTTCTCCTACCTTCAATATCCTCATTTTCATCATTGTTCAACCTATCATTCACTACTTGAATACAATTTTCTGAAGCTGCAGTCGACTCGCTTTGGCTATGGGGTTCTGCGCATGCGTCAGGTTTGGGCGGTGCTGATTTAGAACTCCCGTTCCGGTTTTCATTATGATCCGCGCCATTTGGGACATACCCTAAATCATTGGTAATATTTGTCGGCCTGCGGTTTGATGATGAGTCTAATGACTCCGCATCACTTGTATCTGAATCGGATACGCGAACATCCAAAGCGCGGGAAGGTAAAAGCGGAGAACCGGGAACATGTATAATGGGAACACGTACCGATCTGTACGGAGGATCCGACGCAGAGCGTTCCCTCAAATGTCTTTTGTGTGTAAGTGGGCTTGAAGACAATGACGGTAAGGGTTGAATATTTAAGCTCGCATTACTACCGTCGCGACCTGAAGCGACAGGGTGCATATGTAAGTTCGCATTAGTACCGCCACGGCCTGAAGCGACAGGTGACGAATTCTGTCCTGGATGTGAGTCTGCCGGTGTAATTTGTATAGTTGGTTCTGACGGAACCACATTAGAAGCATCAGCATTTTGTAACGAAGCCTCATTTGAAGATGTACTTGAGTGCCTATCAGGTTCTGATGGCGTTACATTAGAAGCTTCAACATATTGTGCCATAGCCCCATTAAGAGAGGGAGAGGACGCATTTACGTGTCTATTAGAATCTGATGTCACATTTGGTTCTCTCCCACTTAGGGGAGAGGAAGTTCTAACGTATAATGAATGATTCTCTTTTTGCGTAGAGGCCGACTCACTGGTCCGGTTTTGCGTAGACTCACTACAATCACTTGCGCTCTCAACTTGAGGCACACCAGGTGATACTCCACATGTCCCGGATTCTGATGATCCGTTTCTACTTGGTGTTGCACTAGAAGACACCAATGCCGGTGAATTACCATTTAATTCCACATAAGGTTGAGAAACATTATCAGTTCTTGCCTCCCTTGCAACAGAAGGCGGACTCTGATGATTATCTGCGCGACCAAGTTGTGTGTACTCCTCCGTGCCACCTGTGCGTGGTATGTTACTATTGTTTTCAGGCTGCGATATTTGTGGATCATTTCGTTCAGCGTTTGCAATTCGGGAATATGGGTGGATGTGTGCACCATCAGTAGCTGATGGCATTGGTATTGCTGCTGCAAAGTTTACTGGCTGTGCATTTGCCATTTGAGCATATTGAACGGTATCATCAGAATGATCATTTGCATATGAACCTGGTGTATTTGGAACTGCAAAAGGTGCAGCAATCGACGGCTGCGCATTTGCCATCCGCGCATACTGAACCCGATCATCATCATCAACATCAGATTCGTGATGGGCACTCTCTTCAACAACAGGACCAAAGAGTGATGGGTTTATAACATTGATAATTGGTGGCGTACAACCTCCTAGGTCCGACGTTCCACTAGTCTGTGACGCTAAAGTAACGTAATTAAGCTTCTGTTTTGAACCACCCGAGGAAGAGCTATCGGACGAAATAAGTCTTGAATACATTAATGCACCATTAGGGTTACCATTATCAGTGGAACAGTTCGGAATAGGAGTGACTCTTCCACGCACGTCTGCTTCATCGAAATCTTCCGCTTTCGGTAAATCAAATGGATCATCTTCTTCATCGAAATCGGCTTCAAATCCACCAGCTTTCCACCTTACAACACGTGGACTACTACTGTCTCTAGGGACTTCGATAGTCAACATTGGATATCGACGACTTGAACCACCGCTACTAAAAGACACAGGTGTTTTAACAATAGGATTCGTTGTTGTAAGATTTCCACATTTTAATTTCTTAGTTTTCCTTGCAGATATTGGTGAATAGGTAATATTTTCTAGCAAGGCATCTCCTTCCCCTGGTTCCTCCACGTGACTACATAGCCGTGCTGGACCAGAGTCGCTGTGGGAAGCCAACCTATTCCCTACCGATGAGGATGAGTCACTTCGCAGTATCGATCTTGGGTTACTGCTACGACTTGGTCGGAATGACGAGGTTGACGACCTGGATGATCGACGTGACCCCGGAAGTGGATCGTATATTTCTTGTTCGGTGTGCCGGTAGTGAACTGGTTCCGGGTGATAGGCTCGAGCCACTTTCTGTGGAATCAAATCACAAATAAAATTCACTATAAAGGTACGTTAATATTAAATATTATACTGTTTGAACTGTGGGGTCATCAAGAAGTTTTTATGCCATCATATCGTAGACAAGTTAATATGAGTAGGTCATCCACCCAGCTGATCACTTGACCAAAGGTTTCACTAAGGATCACAATAGCCTCATCCCAATAGCATTGTTTAATAACCTTATTTAAACAATCATAGTGCAAAAGTTGACCTCCAGTTGTAGAGTTTTTATATTTTTTGAGTAATATTGTCGAAGGCCATTCAATGAATGTGCAAATGTATTGAAGTTAAAGAACTGTGCAATGATAGATGAGCATGTTGTGGATCCTAGTGTTTTGGTCGCAACGTCGGTGATTCCATCTGGTCAATAAGGAGTTTTCTGTTTGACCTGATTTTAAATCAATCACAATTTGAATATTTGTATGATATGCTTATTCACCACAAACCATGTTATGTGATGTGACGATAAATTTTACGATGAAAGGTTACTTTGCAAAACAAATAGATAAGCATTAGTATTAAATAGTAGGATCTAAAATCGGAAATTGATATTTCTGAAAACATGGAAATAGGAAGAGTTTCAGAGTAGCCATTTGAAAACAAACAAACAAACAAACAAAAAACCTTATTTTCTTAGTCGGTAAACTTTTAAAAACTGCTTTTGTATTAGTATTCATTACAAGCAACTACAAAGTGTTTATACTGGGATTTGTACCAGCGACCTCGTCATTTTCATCACAATGTTTTATACACTGGTCTGGAGTCTGGGTATTTGTGTATGGATACTTCTAATTGCCATGACTATGTTGTGTCAATATAACTGAACTTCCTTCTAATAACAATTCACGAATGAAAACACGTGGGCTGGTGGCCTTAATAAGCTAGGAGAATTATATGTACGAAGAATAGAACCATGACAAACATATTCAGCACACGTCTTTAGTAGCATATCATGGCATTATTATTTCAATCTTAACCCCCTGAGCACTACCTGCCGATCTAACATTGCTTCTGATTGGTCAATTGCGTAATAACGTCACTTTAATCACCAATCAGAATGGAGCTTTGCAAATAAATCACCCCAATTTTTTTGCGTGGTGAAATTATTCTAACATTGTTACTGATTGGTCCATTTGATAATGAAAATAGGCAGGTAGTTCTCACCAAGTTCACTTACAAGAGCTCTGGTTTTCTCCAGATGGAAATCAAACGGTCGTAGTATCCACTTAGCACAGATGACAATGGCTACGAGGATCGCACTAAAGACAAAGCTGAATGTGATGACGAGTGGTAGTATCAGATGGTTGGTAACGGTCTTGTCTGTAATAAACGAAAGTAAATGACAGAGGAAAGAAATAAGATCCCGGATGTCAACCAGCATTGAGGCCAGCACTATTATCAAAGACAGAGATAAAAAAGACTAGTTTGCGTCTGAAATTACTACTGCGCAGTTCCGGCAACCAATCACGGCGCGCCTTTAACGTCAGACACGAACTAGTCTTATTTATCTCTGCCTTTCATTATAAAAGATGTGGATGTGAACGTCTAACTGGTCCTATAATGTAGGCTGTATTGAGTGGCCTGCAGCGTGTGCAGGAAAATCAGACCGTAATTTTCCTGGGAAACAATGATTCTCATTGTGTAGCTTTAATATAGGGTGTCCGAAAATAACTACCCATGAGTTAGGTATAACTTTTTCTGTGGACAATGGTGGATGTGATATAAACCGTTTAGTCTCAAGGCAAAATTTTGTTTGACAATTACATTTCATATTTCATTGGTTGCATTTAATTCAGAAATGACAATGAGGGTTTTAAAAAAAAAACACTGACCCCATGTTTGCCATGTCATTGCGGTGTTATAATTAAAGACAGAGATAAAAACAATTTATTGCGTCTGATGTCACTGTCAATTACGATCCTTGATTGGTTTACACATGTTAATCAGCGCGTAAAAGGAAGACCGATCTATCTGGTGCTGATCGGAGAAAAGGAATAGCAGCAAATGGCTAACAATTCCGTACTTTTACAAGGCAAAAAGCAGCTTTTCTAGGCATTGTGGACGTGGTGCCTTCACCACAGAAAGTTTCCTACTATAAAGAATGTTTGCATGTCGAAAGGTGCAAAATTAACAATAAGGCGCCCGGTTATAAATCCGCGTTCAGCAAATCATCATCACGACACTTGTAAACAAACCGTGCTCGAGTTTGATTGACAGGTGACGTCAGACGCGATAAATTGTCTTTATCTTTGTCTTTCATTATAAAACATGTCACACTGGTCCAAGCAGCATATAACATGCTGTAAATGATTCAGCTCTTATATCAAGTACCTGCAATAATCACATTGCTGTTGATGGTTTTCCTGAATGTGTTGACAAGTGACGAATTCTCACCGAATGAATGTCAAATCTTAAAAATAGAGCTTAACTATTTCAACATGATCTGGTTCAGATAATCTCCATCATGAAATTACCTATTTTCTAGGGTAAACTTTGCATATGTCCCTATCCATTGCAACGCTACATCACCCAAACCTGATCTATGCACTACAAAAACTATGTTTAGCCATTCAACACATTCTTGTATTCACTTTGTAAACATGTTAAGAAACAAAACATTACGTATCAAAATCCCCGCAAAATCCTTAACATCAATGTTCAAAGGTTATACATTATGATTCATCAATACTCTAAACATGTTAAGTATTTAAACACGCTTACAAAGTGAAGGCAGGGGTGTGTTTAGAAAGTGTTTAAATGCTAAACACTGTTTTTGCAGTGTGGTATATTCGTCTCAGATCATAACACTTGCTGTTCAAGATGAATTGATTACTAATAAAAATACATCATATGATTCGAACCAGTATTTGGGGATTCAGTAAACATGTTAAATGCATTACCTCTTTACATCAAAGATGGTCGCCATTTCAATTGTTACTACGCGATACTTACGAAGTCTTGATCCAACTCACCTTCAATAATAAACTCCCCAATAGCCTCATCACCAGGTGCAGCACTATCAAATCCAGAACGAATAAATGTCTTTATAGCAACAATGTAGCTACCCGGAGGCAAAGTTTGATTGACCTGTAGCGATGTGTCTCCGGTAACCATTTCCCTGACAGCTGGTCGTTTGGCGCCATTTTCATCGTCTGTTTGAATGGTGACTAGGTATTGCGTGATACATTCGGTAAAGTTCGCCGGAGGTTCCCATGATATAATAAGAGTTTGGTCATTGCTATGATCAATGCTGATGTTTCTACATTTGGAGCCTTTTCGTACTGGAAAAACAAGCAGATTTTCGAGGATAATTAAGTTATGATTTATCATAATGGTTTATATTTGCAGAACTTGAGAATGAAGATTTAGATCTCAATTGCACGATAATACATTCATACATCGTACACCCCATTTACACCTACGCACATAATAGATCATAATGTTTTAAACCTAGAAACAAAGGTGGAACTCTAGTAGAGAGCACACCTAGGAAAAAGATTCATTATTAGAACCATTTGGGATTCTAAAGTCCATTTGGAGAACCTTTAACTGTTCTTCAAAAACCGTTCAAGGCTACTTCGGATGACAGTTGAAGAAACTTAGGCGCATTAATCAGCTTTTTAATCAATGAATGAGCTTCTCTGATGAACATCGGCGAGTTATGAAGGCGAGAGACAATCACAGAGTATGCCTGATCACCAGTGTACAGACCGTAATAGAAATAAGGTACCGATTATTTTCACCACTGTATATCCTAAACAAAGACAGATGTGTCGTAATTAGAACCAGCAAACAATAGCTGCTTCTTTTTGCGCGGAAATATCACCTCATTCGTTGAAATCGGTCAAGAAATATAGAAACGACGATCCAAAAATCCAAGGCAGGTGCAAATTCAAAAGTTGCAGTTTGCTCCATTGGATGCTCTATTGAATGTATACACGAAGCGCTCTCGTACAAGAGAATTACTAATTAGCATCGTGCTCTCCATAGATTAGACCATTAAAATGCAACTTTTGTTTTCGTTCCTGCATTGGGTTTTAGGTCACCGTTTCTTTTATTCTCAGCCGATTTCAAAAAACGAGGTCTTAACTCTTAACTTAATAATTTTGACATATTTGTCTTTGTTTAGGATATACAGGGGTGTTTTGCGGTCGGTATTTATGTTTTTGAGAATGAATAGGCTGGTTATAGCCTATCATGAGATGAACATGAAGAAAACAGATTAGACTGTGTGTATGAACAAGCTTGTTGTGCATCGATTCTATTCACGTAGTTGTAGAATTCATCAAAAATAAACATTTGCTGTTCATACCCTAATTTAAACATATATTCCTGCGTATCCTAAAATAGGTATGATCTTACGAAAGAACAAAATAATATAGGCCTAAAACTTGTTCATATCTTACATGCTTGTATATTAAACAGTGTCTTGTGGTCACTCTCCGTACAACCAGCAGAATTGCAGACCAGCACGGCGAATTCATAGGCTTGCCATCGCAGTAATTCCAGCTCTAAAGCTAGCATGCCAGCACTACAATTCCTCACGATTGCTTGCGAGAAGTCATACCCTGGGGTGTTATAACGGATGGAGTAATGAGTGATTTTGCCGTTCTGGTTCTCAAGCGACGGTGGCTGAAAACGAAAAAAAAAAAACATTTTAAAATAATTTCATCAAATTGCATAAGAATACCATAATTTATGATCTCAACTGTAGTAGTATGTTCCTCTACCAGTACATCAGTACATAGTTTAACTAAAGTTTGATCAGCTTGCAATCGGCGGGCCTTATACATCGCAGATTAATATCAATATATTTCATTTTCAGAATTGTCTTGTGATAACTCGCCGAAAGTATCACAAATTATTATTTCAATCCAATACTTTGTCTACACACTATTTAACACGCACAATATAGACCAAACAGGTTAACAAAATCACTCTTAACCTGGGTCTACTTTTCGGCGTAACAATTCCCGCCGATTACGAGCGGATCAAACTATAACCTAAATATCCTTGTACTCATGGAATGCATGAATGTGTTGGGTACAAAAACACTCTTGGATTTTAGGCACAAACTAAAATTGCCCTCCCTAAAAATCCTAACAGTAAGCCCTTAATTGGCATATTCAGAGGAGGGAGCTCTATTATTTGTACGTAAAATGTACAATGAGGCAAATCAGCTCATGTGCGCCATTAGGCGACTCTTTACGGTACATCATTGGAGATGACACTTTTGTGTAGGCCTACATTCTTTTTATACGGTATTTATAAACATCCCGTATCAAAATTATTTGGTACCCAACAGTTTTGATGTTTATTACATAAGAAAGCCCATTTCTTCCAAATGCAAGATACTCTTGAAGTGTCCAAAATGTTAATCTTCAAATAACGTGCAAGTACATTACGGATGACGTAACTCAAGTTTTTTTTTGTTGTTGATGTGACAGTCTTATCCGTGATCACAGGAAACGGCGACTCACAACCTTTGTGATAAAACGTGTATCTCTAACTAACAATAACATACAATTGTACATGTTTACACTCTCGGAGACCTCAATAAACATTCATCCAAGAACCAAGACATCACATAAGTGGAATTAAACCGGTGCACGTGGTTAATGGTGATCTGTCCCCTATTCCGGATGCCACCATACCAGCTTCCTTCAATTATTTACTTATAGTCACGAAACTGTTACCCGATATGACAAACCAAGTAGGACCGACAACATGCGTGTCGAATGAGTGACTCCATCGGTAGATATACAGCTTTTTGTATAATAATTATAAATTCCTCATAATTTATTCTTACGATAATTTACATACATTTTACAGAAAATCTGTACGGAACCGTTCCGACAAGTTTGCTGTTCGGACATTACCGTAACCATAGTAACATAACAGTACAATTATTGAGGAACCGTCTTGTGCCCATTATTAATATAATTCATTGCAAGACCGGCGAGTTTTATACTAGGCCTATAATTAATTATCATCTCATTAAGGCTAATTAATTATGACATTGGAATGTCTGACTGATATCTGACTTCGATTCCGGTCATGGTCAGGTCACCGGAACGAACCTTAAATACATGTGCCCACTGGGCTAGAATAGTTAATTACAGTCAGCTATGTCCAAGGCACAGTGGTCATGGTGGTCGAGGGGTTGCCTATAATAATTACAGTTTAAACTAACCCGGTCTCGATTCATTTTCTGCAGTGAAATGCTTCATGCTACTCCAATCGACCCGGCGAATACATCCATTACCACGAATCACGTTTATTAGTCCTACACAATATACATCGTTTGCATTTGAACAACTTTTTATTGCATCGCATTGCATTTTGCATTATTAATGGCACATTCCCGGGGTACATTAACATAACAATACATGCAGGGTACCTTGATTTTTTCGATGTTTATAGCAATAGTATCAATACTGCATTACATCAAGGTTTGCAGATGCTGGCTATTGCCTTTTGCATTTAGTGACACAAAGACGCATGTCCATTTATGTTGTATAATAGCTATACGTGTCTGTGATAGCATTATAGTACACAAGTTAAATTCTTGCAGTGTAGGCATATACCCGGTTTGCATTGCATGAGTGCATAACATTGTATCAGAGAACTCATATAGCTTTCATACACCTGCTAATGGACATACGTCTTTGTGCCACTGAGCCATTGGTATTCTTATAAATGATGTGATAATACTTTACCTCCCATGTCAAGACTACAGGGCTGACATCGGGTGAAGTACAATTTGCCGCTCTCCTCACGATGCTTGTAATGACAGGTCCCTCTGATGGCACTGTGATTGACAATGACATGAAATAAAACTTAGCCATGTATGATATAATGATCGAAAGGGCCTATAGGCCTATATTTTACGAGACTAGAAGCAGTGTGGAAACACTGATTTCATTTTAATCAAGCTGTTGTTGGGTAAAGTTAAAATCAATCAATTTGTTACAAACTGTTTCAAAATTTTAAGTTGCTCTATCAACCGGGCTGTAACTTGCGGAAAATGATCCCTGACAATTGGAGAGTATACAACTGCAATGGTCATCCGCGGTCAAAGGTCAGGATTTAATGATTATCATCACCGTTTTACCATGTTTACTCCGGGTTTACTAACCGCTCCCGTTTACTCAACTAGCGGGGCCCGCACGAAGCGCAGGACCCCGCTAGTTTATATTAAATAGACACATGTTTTAGCAAAAAGTGTCTACAGTTCGATAACAAAGTGTAGCCTACGCATCGCCGCGATATAACGCGCATTATAAACACCAGCAGCAAATAGCTCGATCTCCGTAAATTAACTTAATTCAATTTCCAGTTTCACTTCTTGACGTATTAACCTATAGCCTATACTTTCCTTAAAATGAACTTTGCCCATTTCTAAGTAAACGCCTTAATCCTTTGTGATTTTATAACGCCCCTTACCATCTTCAAGAGTCGTAATATTCACAGTTGCTTCTTCGCCTTTCTTCGTAAAATAAACGAGCCGTCCCCCCGTACGTCCCAACCAACTTGTAACCGCTAAGCGATAACTTGTATACGGATGTAGGCCATCGAATATTATCTCCTCATCGAGGGCAACCTCAGATTTTTCAGATTCCTCGCTCTAGAGATACAAATGAAAAACGTATTCAAATATAAATATATCATTTTATGTTACCAGCTTAAGATATAGAGTACCGAAGTGATGACGTCACAGAAAACTTTTTTTTTGCATTTCAGCGTTTTGAATACCATGTATCGGTGGAGCATGATGAAAAACATCCACAGTCCAAATTTGGTGGAATCGGATCATGAGGGCCCGAGATATGGCCGCATGAATACCTAGTTAGCCCCATTGAAATCAGTGTAAATTGGCCTGGTTCATAACTGTTTGGAACCAGGCTAATTTACACTGATTTCAATGGGGCTAATTAGGTAGGCCTATTCATGCGGCCATATCTCGGGCCCTCATGATCCGATTCCCACCAAATTTGGACTGTGGATGTTTTTCATCATGTTCTACTGAAATATGGTCATGAAAATGCTGAAATGCAAAAAAGAAAATTTTATGACGTCACACTTCAGTACTCTATACATTGACATTATATGAGTATTTCTGATCTGATATCGTCTCCTTGATTTATTTTTGATCATAATTATTAGGACAACTAAAAGTGGTTGTTGTTTTAATTTGCAGCGGGCATCATATCATGCATTTTGGACATTTTCTGTCGATAAAAACATGAAACGACAGGTGGTGAGATCTTGAACATATTTTGAACAATGGCGCAACAAACTGTGCCCAACATACACACTGCACACCTTGGTCTGGGGCGGACATTTAAAAAATAAATTTAGAAGAGCAGCAACGACATCACTTGCATTACATTCCAGATGTTAAATCTACATCATATGCAAAATTTGAGGAAATTCGCACGAGTCCGTTTTATTTTAGGGCCATTTGTCTATAACTGGTGTTTACATGTAGCCCTATGGAGAGAGTGCCCGTTGAGGGCGCTATAACCCCCATTTTAGGAACAAAAATGTGATTTAAAAAACCGGACTCGTGCGAATTTTCTAAAATTTTCAGAGTATGTAGTATGAACATGTAGAAATATAAACAAGTAGTTGCCCTACCTGCTCTTCTCCGAAAAAATAAAAAGTCCTATACCTCAATGATAATGTGGCAGTCCACAACATAGAAATCGGGGACAGATTAGTGTTTAGAACGTTTAATGTTGAGCATTTAAAAACTTTACTGTTTAGATCCTAAACATCTAAACACATAATCATATAAAATGCGTTTAGGCTCTAAACATCAACATGTTTAAAAATGCTAAACATTTTTTTCTAAACACCAATATGTCCCCGATTGTTCTTGCAGTGATGCATTTTACTAGTTTATTGGGAAAGTAAATGCAAATGTGTTTACTTTGTAAACATTTGGTGTGTTTACTTTCTAAACATTCTGAAAGTAAACACGTTGAATGTTTAGAATCTAAATACTTCCATGTGTTTACTCGCAGTGTTTATGTGTTTATTTTGGTGTTTAAGTGAATAAGTGTCCTACATCTAGGCTGTACTGAAAAATTAAACACATAACAGTGTTTAAAATGTGTTACAGAAATCCTAAACACTTGGATTTACAATACAATGAACAATCTATATGAGATGGAGTGAATGCACATTAAATCTGCTCTTTAAGGGGCATTTCGTGATCCACAGCCTCCCCCTTCCCCCCACTTTCACAAAAAAATATGAGATTTTTATACCACTGGAAACCTCTGGCTATACATCATGTACAAATAATTCTTTTAATTTTCAAATACAAATATCCTTGCCGTGAACTTACAATTTCTACCAGCTGGCCGTCAGGTTGAATTGCATACAGTACACTGCTATGTCCAAACCGGAATTGTCTAAACCCTTTCTTGAATGGTGCTAACTCATTTGTGCGGTAGAATTCACCCGTATTCGGATCCACATAAGGTGATAGCGGAGCGTGTATTTTGACTGTGAAAGAGGTGGATTCGATTGTTGTTATATTAACAACCGGGAACTCCAATGTGGCTGAAAAATGAACAAGAAAATGTTGATAATTATAATAATCATTCATAATTATATTAAGCTTTTTTTTTCTTTTTCTTTTCCCATTTTTTTTATTGTTGTCTAGAATGTTAAACCATTCTCAATGGTCTTGACTTCAATGACTTGTTTCAGTATTTTTGTTAGTGGAACATGTCATGTCAACATCGGAGTGGACACTGCGGTGGTGTCCCAGCGGTGGTGGGCCTGGCAGCGGTGGTGGGCCTGGTCCTCGGTGTGGTGGCATAACGACATGATATGACGGGAACACTCCAAAAAAACCTGTTTAGCCAAACACATGGTTGTCTTCACTTTGTAAACATGTTTAGGTCCGTATAAGCACAAAAGAGTTAGACCGGGTCTTACATCTAGTCTAAGTGGAATTTAGTTCCATCAGGAATTGTCCTTTACTATTATTTACTTCTAATAGCCAGCAAAATCTTAAGATTTTAATGCAAAATAGAAAAAATACTACAAAATAACTTAAGCAAATGTTAAGGAAAATGCCATTTCTCCTGAGACTAAATTCAACTTAAACCAGGTCTAACTTAAGACCCGGACTTTTGTACATACGGACCTTAGAGGCTAAACATTTCGTAGCAATTTCTTAAACGTCAATGTTTAATAGCTAAACATTATCCATCACTATTCTAAATATGTTTAGTTTTTAAACGCTTTTACAAAGTGAACATGGTGAAGGCAAGAATATGTTTAGAAAAGTGTTTAAATGCTTAAACACTGATTTTGCAGTGAAGTCAGAAAAAGGTCAAGCAAGTAACGTTTTCTATAGCCTATAGCTTTTATGTTTTCCATGCAGTGATGAAGTTCCTGAAATTGTCAGAAAATGCAATTCCCACACTAGATATGATTTTTTTATGAGGGTGTGCACTGTTTTACATTTTGCATTATTCCGTGAAGGCTTAATAATTAATATTAGGCCTACATAGCGAGTCCAGAAAGACTGGTTTGACCCGTTAGGCCTACCTTTAAACCTGGGAATAAAAGAAGGTTCCACTATGTCACTAGGTTCTCCGTTGACAACAGCCGACACTGCCACGAAATGAATGTCACCAAGCGAATCGATGCTGATGACGGAGACCAGATTGCATTCAGTTCCCCGAATGTTGACGCACGTAGGAATCTCAAAATATGTAGTGTTGTTTGGATCGTCCCTGTGGTGACAAGCGGGAAAAAATTATGTCAAAAATTAGGCAGAATACAACATTTGTCAAAGGCCCATATCTTTAGTATTGTCAAAACTATCAAATCAATAATTCATCAGTTGTCAGTGCTTATAGTCCACTTCGTCAAACTTGGATCCACTTGAAATGACCATCTGATAGTCTTTCGCTTGACCATAATGATGGTCACTATATGAGCTTATATGAACTGGTGTAGGTGTATCATTTTGGTTCAGAGGATGAGTTAAGGAAGCCCCATCATGCACCGTAAAAGTGTTATCACTAGAGTTTCAACTGCCACTTTACTTTTCAAATCCCATTGAACTCTGTGCAAAAGATGTTGTTTTAGAATTGCCCGTGTGTCGTCATTACTTGGTCGATTTTAGATCTAAAGTGATGTATGCATGAAGGATAATTCACACCTTCTGTAGATAACATAAAATGTGAAATCGACCAACCTTTAGAAGGTGTTTTTATTGTAAATATATCTGTCCAAATTCAAATTTAACCATGCACGTGTGTATGCAGTGGGCGGGCAGTGGTGTCATGTTCACTCACACAGCTGTGCTAACCGCAAGACTTCTGGGAAGTGCTTAAATCATCCTCTGATTTTGGTTCAACTGTAAAAGATACTTTACGGACTGTCTTAAATTAAAATCCACTTTTGACATTTTTTTAAAATTGTTATGCCTCTTTTTTTTAGTCGGCAGTACAAAAAATATGCAAGAACATGTAGGCCTAAGCAATCAAGTGACAGCACACAAGAAACAAGCAACCATGTAGCTTGTTCTTAGGGGGGGGGGGGTATTTCCAGGGATATTCCATGCATGTAAACGGGACTTGCCGCCCAAATGAGGTCTGGTTTTAATAGGACATCCCGTTACATAAATGGGGTGGGTTTTTCACAGAAAATCCATGAGTTCGTGTTTTGAAAATCGTTAAACACTTGATTTTCCATTTTCGTCTGGCCACCATAACAACTTAGGCCTACCTTTACTTTCAAAAATTGCATATTTATATTTTAAAGACACAAAACTAGAAACGGTTTTCTTAAATTTTAGAATCTTTCCTCGATTTCATCGATTTGGAAATTTCGGGTAGGCCTATAATAGGTTGTGATGGTAGACATAAAAAATCCTCAAATTTGGAGCTTTTCTCAAAAACCTGCTCATTTTAGTAGAAATCTGTCGTGCTAGTTGGATTCCATATGGCCACGCGTTTTGAACTCGCCACCCAAAAAGGGTGGTGGTGTTACGTATTTTCAAATTGTGATCTGTTCAATTCATCATAACTCGGCTAAACAAAAAGATTATGACATGGTTTTGGTCTCATTTAAAAGCTAAATAATACCACTAAATAACCTGTAAATATGAACAATATAGCTTCTCAACTAACGAAGCTGTGGTCGATTGAATTGCGAGTAGTCAGGGTGGTGGAGGGGGGAAGCGGAGGAGGGGGAAGCGGTACACACCAACTCTATGTGAACGCGACGTTTCACGTGTGTAACTTGAATAAATTCACTGCTACAGGGGCTATAAACTTGGTTTTGGTCTTAATTTACAGCTAAACAATTCTGCTAATTATTTTTAATCATTTTGAACTCTTAATGATTGGTTTAGTCTATAAAATTCAAACTTTCACGTACGAAACCACCCGTTTTCATATTAAACACTGTAGTAAGTAATACGGATGTCTTCAAAATCTCAAAGTGGCTGTAAAAATTTTTATTACTTATCCTATCATAGTCAAAGTATACATTTTCTGATAGGAAATGTGATGAGGAATCTAAATATGGACTTACTTTTCCTGTATGGGTTAGGGGTAAAATGATTCAGTTCAAAATATGATGAATTGTAAAAAATTCTAACATACTTTGGGACACCCTGTATTCCAGATTACCAAACAGCTGTGATTTGTTTATCTTCCAAAGTCTGTAGGCTCCCCCTATCCTCTAACTAAATAGATGTTATTTACTTTCAGTTTATTACTGCAAGTTAGTAATAAGCAATGCATTAAGTAACCCTTTTTGTATCCGCAATTTTTTTATTCCACCCTGTATAACTTCAAGGTCACCCTGTATAATGAGTTGAAATATGTATTGTTACATTCCTTATGCCTTCAGCTTTCCAAAAATGTATACTTTTGCTAGTTTAGGGTTGATAATTGTGGAGATATTCTAATTTGAAACTCAATTGGTGTAAAAATTCATATATTTGTGATGTAACGCTACGGGTGGCGAGTTCAAAACACATGGTGGTCATATACCCTTTCTGAAAATGTATAGCCTATACCTTATGCGTATCATCATTACTTTTAAAGATACAATACAAAACAATGTCTAAAATTTCCCAGTGATCCTGCGTGCCTCCATGAGACATTCTAGAATCTTTAATTAATTGAAAGTGTACATATACACTTATATAATTATCACGATTCCAATCAGCGATTCCAATCAGCAATTCTAATTGCAATAATTGTATCTGTCTGTTGCATAATTCTATTCGTTTGACTGACTGGCCTGACATTTAATTATCATGAACTTGCAGAGTTAATATCAACATACGGCTGATGAGGCTGATATCCTTATACATGTACCAATCACTATGTGGTTCCGAAGTTATGGGCTTTCATTTTGGAAAATTTTTACGTAAATAGTAAATTGCAAAATTGCTCAATATTTTTGCTTGCCGTCTATCGCCTGGATGGAAAAGATTGCATCACATTTACCTAACTAATTCGACTGCTCAGTGTCATAAGTGGGCAAGTGCAATAGCTGCCCAGTGAACATTTGGCAATTTACACACAGTAGGTCTATTGTAGGCTCATCTAGGCCTACACATGGCAGCTACACATAACACATTAAAGCTATTACTGCACATACCCACTTCTGGCACTGAACAGTCGAACCAATATCTCATGTTTGTAAAAACTTAAAAATATAGGCCTACGAGTACGGTAGCTGATAAACTTCCAGATTAAGACTTAAGGGCGTACTACACCCATATATTGGTTTGATTGGTCTAAAAAAATATTTTTTCATTTATAGCTAGGCGATATATGCACGGATCATGTGAAATTAAAAAATTATGAAAAACATCGTTTTTCACCTATTTGTCTTAAAAGTTGATTGGTTGATAAGGACGCTTATTCATCCCTTTTTAAGGGATTTTTTATTTAGCGAGAGTACGTAGTCAATCTTCATAGGGATGGGCGATACCAGCTTTTGGTACCCATTGTCGAACTAGAGCAGTCAGGGGGTTTGGGTCGAATTTGTAGAAAAAATAAAACAAAATGAAAAAAAAATGGCCGCGAAGCGCGCTTGCGCGACGCAGGGGGTTGTCTGAGGGAGGGTGTTCCCCCCTTAGAAATAAAAAAAAAACGTGTGCAAAATGAAGATCTAATTGAAGCGATTTGGTGGACAATTTTGGCACTATTATGCCAAGGCCTATATACTAGTGTAAAATTTTAGTTTGGCGGCCGAAAATTTGTGAGAGCCTTTCGTGGACAAGTTTCGAATTCCCTATTATCGTAGGCCTATAAATTGTTTTAAACATAAATCGGCGAAAGCAGAAGCGAAAATGGCCACTTGTATATCGATTACGCAGGGGAGGGTAAAATGAAGACTAAATTGAAGTGATTTGGTGGACCATTTGGTACTAGTGTGTAAAATTTTAGTTTGAAAAAGCCGCAAATTTGTAAAATGATGGTCCATGAAACCTTCCTTGGACAAGTTTTCCCTGTAAGCCTATACCGCAAATTGGGCTTAAATTTGCAAATGTTGGAAGAAGAGCGAAAATGATCATATGTTTATCCAATATCCACTACGCAAGGGGGAGTCTGAGGGGGATGTTCCCCCCTGAGAAGTTTGAAAAATTTGCAAAATAAAGGTCGAATTGAAGCCATTCGGTGCATTGTTTTTACACTACTATTTGAATCAATTGCTTTAAACAGAAAAAAGGGCCCGAAATCAATTTGCAAAACTTGAGATTGGCAATTACTAAAGCATGCATAAATCGATGAAGTCGTTATGGAGTCCGTCTTAATTTTTGACTTTGGTGGCAAAATGTGAGGGGCCCTGCATATCGGCGGACCCGCAGTAATTTTCACGTGCTTTTAGGACGAGGACCCGCCTTCAAGCAATGCCTAGTCGCAGGCCTCTATAGGACCTACTTCCAATCGTCCCGACTGTGCGGTTATTTACACATGGGCCTACTCAATTACGTGCAATTTAGTTTCTCTCCTCATTTTCTCTTCTCTTTTTCTCCTTTCTTCCCCTTCTCTTCTCTTTATTTATTTATTTGGGGGGGGGGCGTCAGCCACCTGAATCCGCGCCTTAATTGAGTCCATGTGTAGGCCTATGTTGGGGATTGGAGGGGGGTACTGAGGCCTACCACATTTAATAACGAACTTACTTACTCTTTGTGGGATTTCGAATCGCAACACAGGTAATAATAAAACCAGTAGCAAACTTCACTTTACCAACAAGATACAACAACTTTACAACTTTCTTTTTAATTAATGAAACAAAGCTTATTTTTGACTCAGAGTTTAAATTTAAGATGCTAGCCGAAGTCAATAACTTTGCACATTCTTCGGGTTCCTTTGTTTCCACTCTTGTTAAAAGAAGACATAAAACCTGATGATCAGCTGACTCTTTCTGTTGACAATTTAAGTTTAAAACATTATTAACACAATTTTTGTGTTGAAATTAATTGTAAACATTAAACAAAACCAATACATTGGCTATAGTTTCAAATCTTTCATAACATATAACCGTGGTGTTTGTAAAATATTTTGTAAAAGATTTGCAATTAGGCCTACTTTGATTGGATTCGAACATTGCAACTTTACAATGCTCAAGAACACGAAAACTTCGGGTGTGTGAAACATTGTTAAAAATTGTATGAAATGAGGATTCCTAGCGTAAACTAGTTTCTATACACTTTTAAATGTGAATGATAGGAGGTCTGTAGGCTAAAGGGGGCCCCGAAAATTTTTGTGATGAATTTTTTTGCTTCAGCAAGTGTTTGTGAACGGTCGACGGTCCCTATAGGCCTACCACACACAATTTATTCGCTACCTGAAGTCGCTAATAGAGAATGAAAGATTTTTATTTAATATTTGTTTTCAATTTTCGAATAATTATTTTTGTTTTCAATAGGCCTACGTTCCATAAAAATAAAAGTAGGCCCTATTGTATCGGAAATTGACCGATACCAAAATGGTATCGAATCGCCCACCGCTAGAAAAACCAAATCATGGCGTCCGATACAAAAATGTATGCGGAAGTCTTTCGGCAAGCGAATACAGTGAGTTTCATGGATTTATACTGGATATATAATGGATTTTCTTAAAGTGGAATGATTTCAGCATGCGGTACAGGTAAGTGACGAAACTGTTAATACACGTGAACTAGTAGGGTGTCCCATTTAGCTGTTATCATTGTGAACATACCGATTCACATTACAAATGCATTATAAATCATGTTTTGTAAGCTTCCCGTATGTCCTCAGAAAACTGAGCAAAAATTCACCTAATACTGAAAACCAAGGCATTTACTGTTCTTTAATTTCAACCTTATCAAACCTGAAACAAATATGCTGCCTTGCGAACACAAATTTTGCATATCATTGTCAACTAAAGGGGGAAATAAGTTTAATTTCATTGATAACATGAAATTGATGCATATTAATGTTTTCAAAGCTGTGCATAATTAATTAATTTCCCCCAAAAAATAATTTTTATACTTTTAGCGTCTGTCACAAATGCTTAACAAGTGTGAGTGATTGGATTAACGGTATCAATTCTGAAATTCTAAAGAAACTCGATTTTGTGAATCGAGGTCTATGTACCTCTTCCGAGCTTCTACCTTTAAAAGCATGTAAGCTACATTGATACCGATGCCACCAATAGAACGAGAAGATTTGCCCCTTCATTTTGCATACCACTTTGACCAATTTTTTTTCTCATTTCTCCACAAAATGCAGAAAACCCGCAAAAAAATCCAATGGGTGTAGTACCCCCTTAAAAGGTTAGACCATAGACCATTTAGACTTACCAATTTTCATATTCTACCGTGTATGTGACCTCATCTGAACTGGTAATATTTTCTGGTTCGCTCCATGATAACGTGCAGTTGAAGTTAGGGCAGCTCACAACAACATCGGTTGGCACTGGAGCTTGACCTATTGGGAAAAAATACATATAGAAATAAAAATAAGAAAAACTGAAAAAAAAAAAAAAAAAAAAACTGAAAAAATAAATAAATAATACATGTAGGCCTATATGTTATTCGGATAGTACCGTAAAATAACTTCGGTCAGCGGGGTAACTTTGGTCGGTCAAATATATTTTTTTAAATGGTCATATTTTCGTACAGCAATATTGTTTTTAGTCATATTTGGTGTCAATTCGTTAAAAAATATATTTGGAAGAAATAATAGTCGCTCATGTCCAATTTCCTAGATATATACAAAAAAAATCATGATTTTTGACCAAAAATTAGCATTTTTTTACATTTTTTTAGAAAAAATAAAAATCGATATTAATGAGCAAGGATGTGTGCTTGATTAATTTTGCAAGGATCAAATGTCACAAAAACAACAACTTTCCGTATACAACGGAGATCAATTTTGTTGATTTTTTTTTCTTCATGGAATGTATACTCTGACCAAAGTTGCCCCAAATGCGGGGTAACTTTGGTCAGGCTATTTTGAACCACTAGGGCACCCTTACAAAATTATTTTAAAATCTTTTTCAACTTCAAGGTGTAGAAGGAACCCTAATGTCACAAAAAGAGTTAATTAGAAATGTAATTGGTTTTGTTTGGAAGCAGTGATTTAAAAAACTCTGAAAAGTGCCCAAAGTTACCCCATTTTACGGTAATTCGAACGAAATCAAATTGTCATAAAAATGTCAAATCACGCAGTTGATAAACAGATGAGCAGGTTGCTGGGATTTAAATGAAGAAACGCTCCCAATTAAACCGCACATGAATGCAATTTATGCAGCTCAACAATTTTATGCCTTTTAACTATAAACTGGCTATACATTGTGTAACAAGCCTTTAACATGTTCACAATTGTAGAAAAAGACTAGAGTCAATAGATTCTGAGTACAAGCCGCCGGCAGTAAATATAACATTAATGGGTCAATTTTGACCAATTTCAAAATTTGACCTTCGACCCCTAAACTTTGACCGTCACCATTGACTTTTTGTTTTGTCTCACTAAGGTCTATCATATGCAGCATTCAGATTTGCCATACCTCGCTGTTTGACATTTTACACATTTTGACCTTTTGACCCCAAGTACAAAGAGGTCACCATTGACTTTTTGTTTTGTCTCACTAAGGTCTATCATATGCAGCACTCAGATTTGCCATACCTCGTTGTTTCAAATGTTACACATTTTGACCTTTTGACCCCAAAGTAAGCATTGTACAAAAAGGTCACCATTGACTTTTTGTTTTGTCTCACTAAGGTCTATCATATGCAGCACTCAGATTTGCCATACCTCGTTGTTTCAAATGTTACACATTTTGACCTTTTGACCCCAAAGTAAACATTGTACAAAGATGTCACCATTGACTTTTTATTTTGTCTCACTAAGGTCTATCATATACAGCACTCAGATTTGCTATACCTCGTTGTTTGAAATTTTACACATTTTGACCTTTTGACCCCAAAGTAAACATTGTACAAGGAGGTCACCATTGACTTTTGTTTTTCTCTCACTAAGGTCTATCATATGCAGCACTATAACTTGACATATCTTGTTGTTCAAATTTAGTTTGTATCGCATACGGGGTCAAAGGTCAAGCAATGGTCAAGCTGTGAACACCCTGAATACCCATGCCACTAGTGACCAACATGTATTAATTAGAGCTTCGGCGCATTTTGTTTGTAGAAGAAGAGGCAGATTGCCAGAAAGAAAGAAAGAAAGAATTAGCGTAAAACAGAACAAGCCGACTTTGTCGTCGGCTTGTAAAAATGGACAATTTGCCGCTATACATGTTCATCTTTTGCGTGGTAGATTTTTTCCTACTTTAAAATATGTGAAAGTCCATGCTCTTAAGGGCTGGGGTATGAACGTTTGGACAGTATTTATTTTGGGACATTAGAGCACAGCAGACATATCGAATTGCATTCTGAATACGAAGAATGTCATTCTGATATCAATAATTTTGATTTTTGAAATTCGCAATTTAATACACATTTTATGGCAAATCATTAAAATTGATATTTTGATATTTAACAGTACTCGAAGTAAACTTACTAAATCTGATGATTTATACTTAAAGAGTATGTAGGTGGGATGAAAAGCCGACGATCAATTGAAGATTTTGACCTTTCGTATTGAAAATATGGATTTTTTTCCAAAAAAAAAAAAAAAAAAATAGGTCTTTTTGGGAAAAAAATCCATATCTTCAGTATGAAATGTCAAAATTTTCAATTGACCGTCGGCTTTACCTCCCAGCCACATACACTTTAAGAATATATCATTAGATTTATATAATTTACTTCGAGGACTGTTATATATCAAAAATTTGAAAAATATCAAATTTTTATAATTTGTCATAAAATTTGTATTATATTGTGATTTTCAAAAATGAAAATTATTTGATATCAGAAAGACATGCTTCGTATTCAGAATGCAATTCGATAGGTCTGAGGTGCTCTCATGTCCCACAAAAATACTGTCGAAACGCAATAAACGCTCATTCTAGATCCCTTAAGGGTTGACGAGGTATTGTTGGTCGAAACAACCAAAAAATCGATTGTCATTATCTAAATCAATATATTATTGACAAATAACACTTTGATGTTTTGCAAGAGTGCATTCTACAAATCATATACTTTGAAAATGTGCTTAATTTATTGTTGCAAATGAGTTATGTAGGGGAAAGTGGGGTAATGCCGGACTGTGGGGAATCCCGGACACATCGATTGCAGCTAAACGGAGAAGGGTGGCACTATTATACTACCTTGGGGTATTAGCTACCTCAAAGTGTACCTCACGTGTACTATTACCAGCGCTTTGGGTCTCGTCTTTCTTTGTGAAAATTACGAAAAAACAGAAATTGTCATTTTTGACTTTTTATCTGAAAAGTGATTTATAAGCTGGGTGACAGTTAATGCGACAAAGGACACAGATAAAGTATGGATGAAAATTATGTTTGATACTTGATTGTTAGCTGGATGTATGAATTTTGGTTTATTAAAAATGGATTAGTAGAACAAGCACTGAAAAATTAAGTCAGGACCGTGAGGGGTAATCCCGGACACACATGCATTCTCTATACAGATGGGGTAATGCCGGACACTTGCTATTTCGAAAATATAGACAACAATGACAGCCCCATAGTTGTATGCTTGAGGTAACAGAAGTACCTAATACATTCTAGGGGATTATCATCCTTCTCCACTTTCCCTCTTAGCAGCAATCATTGTGTCCGGGATTACCCCGTGTCCGGCATTACCCCATCATTTTTTACCATTTTGTTTTTTAATTATAACTTATTAACTATAGATGTTGAGTTATTAACAACTGGTAACTACTTAGAACATTACTCCTACTTTGCATTGATATGATTTTCACTGATGAACTTTATTTTATCTTGTACCTGTGAAGCCTTAACGAAAGGTGCCCGGGATTACCCCACTTTCCCCTACGTTTTACAAAAGTGTTGTTGTTTCAGCCCTTTTTACAACATAACTCAAGAACCACAGGATCTACAAAAGTATATCTGTGATATTTGAATTCTTCTACACGCTCGTTATAAATTGAGCAATGCAATTTATGCCAAACCTCACTACCATTCGCAAGATGTTGTGAACTACCAAATCGCAACAATTTAAAATAGTTGTTAACCTTAAGGTTATTAATTATTTTAAACTGCTGTGATTTGCTAGTTCACAGCATCTTACGAATGGTAGTGAGCTTTGGCAAAAACTGCATTGCTCAATTCATAGCGAGCGTGTAGAAGAATTAAAATATCACATATACTTTTATAGGTGCTGCGGTTCTTGAGTTACGTTGTAAAGAGGGCTGAAACAACAACACTTTTGTAAAACGTACATACCGTAACTCATTAACAACAATAAATTAAGCAAGTTTGCAAAGTATACGATTTGTAGAATGAACTTTTGCAAAACATCAAGGTGTTAATTTTCAATAATATATTGATCTAGATAATTAAAATCGATTTTTAGGTTGCTTCGACCAACAATACCTCGTCTACCCTTAATACAAAGACTGAAAATCGTATATTTTAATCATACATTCGGTTACCTAATTAAGGCCCTAATCAACTTTTCTGAATAGTGGCCCTACATGTAAGTAAGGCAAAGTAAAAAATAAAACATGTTTCTCGTCCAGGTTTTGGAAAAATAGGAGGAAGAGGGGCCTTTTATTTTTTATTGAAAAAATGCCCTAAATTGCCCAATTTAGACGCTTTTTATCCTTTTTATATCGTAAAGATTAGAAGCTGAAAAACATGAAGAGGCTCTTTTTATTTTGTTGTTTTGAGATGTCAACCCCTCTGGTTATCACAAAACACTTCACAAATGCTTCTAATACTATTGTAAACATGGTAAAGGCTTATAAGAAGAAGTTGCAACTTCTCTAGTATCTTTATGAGTTATGACAGAAAGATTGCAAAAATAAAAAGAAGAATGCAAAATCTTCAAAAAAGGAAGCGGGAGGGGACGAGAAACATGTCTTTTTATTTACTTGGCCTGGAAATTATGCAAATTGACATTTGCAACCGTAATTTTGTTGCATCTTGTGTGAAATACCCATGCACCATGCCTCAGTAGGCCTTCCTTACTTGCATAATTCATTTATAGGCCTACTCGTATAATCACTGGACTTGTCAAAACTATATAGAAAGTCGTCGCCAATATCTTGGTTTTGCGCCACTTTGACAGGCTATATCTCGAGAATCGAAAGTGCGATTGAAACAAAATTTTCAAATTTGTAATCTACATGGCAATAGCTTTAACATATTTAAATTGAAGGAACTTTTAGGGTCACCTTAAGATAGAGTAGGCCTAATGTCAGCAAAATGCTTTCACGAGTTGCTTGACATTAATGAGAACGTGTCATAGATTTGCTTGATCGGTAGCCCTAATTGCTTTCCGTATTTTATTTTTTGCTATATACTCGGTGACGCGTTTATACCGTGCTTCGTACACACAATTTAAAACGGAATCATTTGCCTCCGTTTTCACGTCAAGTATAGGCCTACAGAGAGCAATGCTTACATCACAGTCACACGACATGTACGAGTTTCATTTCCCCCTCCTCACATTCCCTCCATCCATCCCATAAAGAAAACGAAATCTTGGACTGCGAAACTTCCGGGGGGGGGGGGCGCACGTGTAAAAGTTGTAGGGCCTATGTGCGGCATGCAGACAACACCTATGTTTCATTATCATTGAGGTATAGGACTTTTTATTTTTTCGGAGGAGAGCAGGTAGGGCAACTACTTGATAATATTTCTACATGTTCATACTACATACTCTGAAAATTTTAGAAAATTCGCACGAGTCCGTTTTTTTTAAATCACATTTTTGTTCCTAAAATGGGGTTATAGCGCCCTCAACGGGCACTCTCTCCATAGGGCTACATGTAAAGACCAGTTATAGACAAATGGCCCTAAAATAAAACGGACTCGTGCGAATTTCCTCAAATTTTGCATATGATGTAGATTTAACATCTGGAATGTAATGCAAGTGATGCCGTTGCTGCTCTTCTAAATTCATTTTTAAAATGTCCGCCCCAGACCAAGGTGACAAGGACCCCGTTTTCAGGCTCTCCGGAAGTTCCGAAGACCTGCAGAGGGATCATGCTCCAGTTCTTTAGCTTCACTATAGTGAAACTAAAAAAAAATACTAATTTAAAAGAAATTAGACCCCAAATTTGGCTCCAAAATATATTGAAATTTGATGCAGTTTGCCGGAAAAAAAATCAGTTCTTGGCTAGTTTAGTTTCCAAATAAAGTTGAATAACCTTTTCAACACGCTAATTCACATCAGATATTACAAATTCCCAACACGTCTCTCCATGGTTTTCCGCACGTTGTTCCACGAACTTGCTGTTGGATGGATGACAAATAACAAATGCCTTGCCAAGAACGGAAAAATCGTGTTCTTCATTCAGGATAATTTCGTTGTAAAATAAAACAAGACAAATATCATGAATAGCGGTCGTATAAACTGAGTCTTGTTGCATATGTGTCGACGCACATTTATCCCGGACATTTATACCGAATCTTTGAAACAAACTCGCTTTTTTCTTTGCCAGAAAAAAACAAACAGCAATAACAACAACTCCTGCTTCAAGTTACGTAATAAATACATTATCAAGATAAATAAAAATTCCCTTTAAAAGGGAAGGCCAGCCTCAATGCAGAAGAGGTCTTGTAATTAGTAAGAAGTTAATCAATGAGAACATGCACACCGAAATAGCAAAAAACATTAATTCCTATTTATAACTCCTGTCAACTCTGTAATTCATTACTCCAAATTGTTCTGTCTTTTTGTCTTTTCTGCTTTTGCGCATGCTTATTATTAAAATCAAGATATACACTGCAGTTGTTAGTGAATTCGCTATATAAACTCAATTTGTAAAATCGCCTTAATTCTGAATTTGATGTAGACTTTTGTCAATGTGCTTTAATTTTCCTATATTGCTGGTGCTCTTCTTTTAATTAATGGTCATGTGTCATATGATGGGGCACATTTGCGTTACAAGCACTGATTTTGATCATTTGTCTTCCTTTTCACTAAAATTGATGTATATCTAAAACTATACATCTCACACCAGCAAAACTATACATTTTTGGAAAGCTTATGTTCCAAGGAATCCAACTATGCAAAATTGAAGTTGGTATACAGGGTGCGTAAGAAAATATATAGGGTGATATCATGAAAAAATTTAATTTTACTAGTAAATTGATTATTTATTGCATTTGCTACTGATATGGAATACCTCAAATGAAATCTAATTTTGTGACAGGCTACACTATGAGCTTTAATAAAATGTATACTTTTGCTATGTTATGATTGACCAAAGTGGTGATACAGGGTGCGAAAATATACGTAACTTCATGCACAAAATGTTGATTACATTTTTGGAAATATTTTCTTTAGAGTGTATCCTACATTTATTTTAACTGCATATTTAGATTCCTGGGGTAAAATGCTTTCCAAAAATGTATACTTTTCCTATCTTAGGGTGTATAATTCTCAAGATACAACAATTGAAAGCCAAAATGCACGTTGTGACTGAAAATTTTGGCATTTGTGTGTAAGTGAATAGGACAAAATTGTGGGTCTTGTGACTTGCAGTTCTCAGTGAATACTTGTAAACACGATTAGATAAAATTAATAGCTGAATATGAATAATGAATAAACAAGCTTTCATTTGAGGTATGATTTGCATGTATAGCACACAATGTGACAATGATATAATTAAAATTCAAAAAGATATCATGTCTTCAAAGCATTTGCCATAGAGATTGTACATGCTCCTCTACCACTTATCCTCTACCACTTATCCACCAGGTTTACCTTCGTTAACATTTTAATATTTTTCACTAATTAAACGAATTTGAATTCCAAATTGTGAAACATATTTGAAAATTAGAATAATCAAGCTGTATAATGAGCCCAAACTTGATGTATTTGGACCAAGAATAGCTTTGTGACAACAAGTTAAATCAGAAAGGGGAGAGAAAAATGTAACGCCACCAGGTATTTTGTGGTCCCACCATAAGATACATGACCTAATATTGTTGTACATTATAATATAGCTTATAACCTATTTTATATTTTAAACCGTGTCATTGTGTTATGCATGCATGCTTGTTGATTTAGGATGAAGGTGCGCTATGGGAGTAAGATATGGGTGCAAGGGGTGTGTGGTGTGTGGTGGGGTGCGTTTGTAGTGCGAGTGTGAACTTGGTGAATGTGTAAGTGGTATTCAGATATATATGTTGCAATATAAGGTCTAGAACTTTTATTTTATTCTGGTGATTATATTTATCTTCTTGCCTGTTTTCTTAGATTTTGATGTCATACTGAAATGAGTTTTACTGGGTTTTAAAAATTTTAAAAATATTATATGTTCTTATGCTTTCATAATTTTGTAATATACCGACTATTGTTTGAATAATGTTTTAATAATTGTACGTACTAATTTATAATTCTGTTACTTTGATGTGTATATGCCACGGACATGTGGAAGAACAATGACTTTTATATTGAACATGTTTTACCGTGAATAAATAAAGATTACTTACATGTACATTTTATTTTTAAATGATTTTATATTAATTCGCAATGTATAATTTACTATTAAAGTAGATAGTGGCAAGCACATGATAAAGGACTGATCACTACAATCTTCACTTTTAAACTGTATTTTTCTAAATGTGTTGATTGTTAGTCCAAAACTCCTGCAAAGCTATGGACATGGCATCTTACCTACTCCATTCTGTAATAGTCTGCATTGTGTGTTTTCTCAGTCTTCAATCATTTTGTTCAATGTAATTTTATGAATCAAATAAAAAAGATAGAAAGTGGCCTCACTTTAGTTATGTGTCATTTTACAGTATTTATAATTAATAAAGTAAGACAATAATTTATTTATTTTCTATAAGTGCATGTCAAAATATTGTTCAATACTTTATAGGCTTGTGCCCATATTATAGCTAGCCCCTAAAAACTTTAATTTCCATCTGATTTTTCCTGTTGAAAAGACAAAACTGATGTTTATAGATAGCAATGATATCATCAATAACATTTAGAGTCATTTTTATCCATAAAACGATACAGGATATGATAGATAATGACTTCAATCATAAGTCAACGATATAATGAAGATTTTGATTCTACAACATTATTAGATCGGTTATCAACATATCAATTATGCACTCACAGGCAACCAAACATCATACTATGCTCAGTAGTCCACTGGTGTGACCTCATTGGTGATATACCCCGCGGTAATTACCTTGTTGACCATGTTGATAATGCTGATTGCTGAACAAGTTATTGTTATATGTAGGCCTTGCCCTAACCTATGATAAATTTTAAAGTCATAATTAATTCAAACATAACTTTGGCAATACTCAATCGTTTTCGTTCGTTGAAACGGCAAAACATACTTTCTTTTCCTTACAAATCGAATAACAATAATTTTAAAAAATCCACCACAAAAAGTAAAATAAAATAAATCATTCCAATACAATAAGTTAATCTCTTGAGCATACAAACCCGATCTATGAAACAGATACCAGCCCGCGAATGGGCTGGCGAAAAAAACCCATGAGAAATTTTGATATTTCTTGAGCAATTAAAAAAAACCCCATGAAATAAAACCTTAAGGGGTGGGGTATGAACGTTTGGACAGTATTTATTTTGGGACATGAGAGCACATCAGACATATCGAATTGCATTCTGAATACGAAGAATGTCATTCTGATATCAAATAATTTTGATTTTTGAAATTCGCAATTTAATACACATTTTATGGCAAATCATTAAAAATTGATATTTATTTAACAGTACTTGAAGTAAGCTTTATAAATCTGAATATTTATACTTAAAGTGTATGTAGGTGGAATGAAAAGCCGACGATCAATTTAAAATGTTGACCTTTCGTATTGAAGACGTGGACTTTTTTTCCAAAACTCCAAAAAAATTAGGTCTTTTTGGGAAAAAATCCATATCTTCAATATGAAAGGTCAAAATTTTCAATTGACCGTCGGCTTTTCCTCCTGCTACATACACTTTAAGAATATATCATTAGATTTAGATAATTTACTTCGAGGACTATTATATCAAAAATTTGAAAAATATTAAATTTTAATAATTTGTCATAAAATTTGTATTATAGGCCTATTGTGATTTTCAAAAATGAAAATTATTTGATATCAGAAAGACATGCTTCGTATTCAGAATGCAATTCGATAGGTCTGAGGTGCTCATGTCCCACAAAAAATACTGTCGAAACGCAATAAACGCTCAATTTAGATCCCTTTTAAAGACGTGCAAAGGAGATCTAAAATATAGGTCTTTTTTTCACTCAAAAAGTACAATGTAACAAATTCTGCAAAAAACAGGGTTTTCAAAATAAAATTCATGGTGAACATGCACCAACGTAACTGCAAGACAACTTAATTTAAGGAGCATGCAAACATCTTTCATTTGATACCAAATTTGCCATTTAAATAGCACTTGTAAATTTTTTTTTAAATTCTAAGCATTTTTCATGTTTTGAGCCATGTCCACTTTTGCATGGAATTGCCCCCGGGAATTGCCCACATGCATGTAGCTCTATGATGATATGGAGAGCTATATGGAAAGCAAAAAGTAAATAAAAGAAAATTCAATATTTCCGAATAATAGTGGTTTGAGTGGCTTACCCTTTTACCCTCCAGTTCGATGAAAATAGTATTGTACTTTGTTGACTTGTTGACTTTATTGAACCATTTCATTCACACACACACACACCCCCACACACAGGTAGGCCTATAGAAAACACATGGGCCTACCTTGTATTCATACATGTATGTATGAAGGCCTATATAGTATGGTGATGATGGTATTTTTGCTACTCAGCACTATTATTATTATTAGATTTGAAGGCGAGGTGTCTAAATAATTGTAGGTTTACAATTTGGCTGTGGCTTTGCCCTAATTTGCATGAACAGCTATAAAAAAGAACATGATATAATAATTACTCGGGCTATAGGCATGATATAATATTTAGTTTGATATTGTACATACTGCATATATACCACTATGCACTCACAGATGTGTTCCAATATCTGTGATGCACTAGACATGCCGTGTATTTGTGAAGTCAATACATGATAAGCCTAGACCTACTTTTAAATAGTACTTACCAAAGCAACAAGTCGACCATGTTAAAGCTATCATCAAAATGCCAACCAATCCAATATAGTTACTGGGGATTGACCCCATAACTTCATATCCATGTATCGGTAGAAAGAAGCGTCACAGCAACTATAATCCGGCACGGTTAAATCATATTCCTATGTTAGCCCCTATCCTTCATTCATATGTCACAGCCTTTGTTAATAATTATACCACAAAACTTCCACATGTTCATGTAGATATCAAATATGTACCATGTTGATACATGTGGTGGTATTATTATTAAACTTAAATCACGTGTATTTTCACCATGTTGTTCTGTGCAATATTCAGACGATACAAATAGGATATGAATGATGATTCATAATTGATGTCACCGCGTTCCTGGTAAATATATAAAACAAGAATTAGTAAAGCGAGTGTGCACGGTAATTTGTACACTGTACGGGACACTGTGCAATGAATAATTGTATGCAGATACCAGCTAGTCGCAGTATGTATGGTATACAAATTACTTCTAGGTCACTTCATTTAACGTCTGTTGACCTTTTGACAGCAAAAATACACATGCATACCGGGAAATTCATAGCAAACGGATCATCAAACAGTAAATTAAATATGAAGCAGCCAAATCCGGGAGCCAAATTTTCTTGTCCAGTATTAGTATAGGCATAGGCCCTAATAGATCTCATGTTTTTATTTATAATATAGCAATATTAAATCTGCAGGTCAACGACCCCTTTTTTTATTTTACAATATCATCAAAATGCCACAAAACTTAAATAGGCCTATTAAATGCGCAAACTTTCAAATTCTCTTTTTTCCTCCCCTATAAATAACGAACGGTCCCTAGGCCTATATGGCCAAATATAATATAAATATAAGGCCAAGTAAAAAAAGATACAAGTTTCTCGTCCGGACTTTTTCAAAAAAGGAGGAGGCAGGGCTTTACTATTTACTATTTTTCAATTTTGTGCTATTTTTTTCCAAGACAGCCGCCATGCTAAATATGGCTGTATTGTGCTATTTGAGTATACTGATGCAATGTATGACAAAACAAAATAATGATTTGTATCATTTTTAGTCCACTTGCTAAGCATGTTTCAAAATTTGTTCAGCTTGACAATAGGCATATTCGATATACCGAATTTCCTGGTTTGTATCGGTTTGAAATCAATACCGAAACCGATACCGAACATTAAAAAAAAACGTTTTCCTACCCTTACACAAACTCTAACCCACCCCAAAATATACACCCACCCAAGCTCAACTAACCTTTAACCTATTCCAAAACCCTTGCCCTTACTTGCTTACCCCAACAGGGAATTTAATAGGGGAGAAATTGATTTCACCTGAAAATCGGACCTATATTTAATGTTTTAAAATGCATGAATGTGTTAACGTTTTAATTACTTTATTTTGCCTCATTTCATCGAAATTGTTATTTTTCTAAAATTCTAAAAATACCAACAAAATACATTCGAGTGCAAAAGCTTTTTTTCTTCTGGGGAAGAAATTGTTTTCTTACATGCAACAGCTTTTTTATTGCAGGTTTGAAATTTGATAAATAGGTCATCATATACAAAATGCATGCATGGGCCTATTTAACAAATTTCTAACCTGCAAGAAAAAAGCTGTTGCATGTAAGAAAACAATTCTTACCCAGAAGAAAAAAGCTTTTGCACTTGAATGTATTTTTTGGGTATTTTTAGAATTTTAGAATTTTTTTTTAATTTCCAAAATTAATGTGAAAGGTTTCTCCTTCCTATAATTAGCCATAAAAATTGCCATTTTGATGAGATGAGGCTAAATAAAGTAATGGAAACTTTATAAATAAACATATTCATGCATTTACTAAGTTTAAAAGCTAAGTCCGATTTTGGGGTGAAATCAATTTCACCCCTAATTCTCTTTTGGGGGTTGGGGCAAGGGTGTTTGGCTAGTTGGGCTTGGGTGGGTTTGTGCACATATAGTAAGGTTAGGGGGTGGGTAAGAGTTTGTGCAAGGGTCGGAAAAACAGTTAAAAACTTTTTAAAAAAATTTAAAAAAATCTCCTTTAATATTTTGTTTTGGGACTGATTATTCGGACTAGAGTATTTAGCAAAATGAATTTAATTTTTTTTTATAATACCGTACTTACTTTTCTCTGTAGGCCTACGGTTCGCATGTAGTCCTAGACTTTGATACTGGAACTCGATCCCAAAAGGTATAGGGTCTATAGGCCCGAAAATATTGTAGGCATAATTTATTGAACTATTTGTAGGCTGCCGAGGCTTTTTCCAGAAATATAAAACAGCAACGTCAGTCACCATCATGCATTCACCATACATGTATTCTAGTTCTACACATGCATAGACCATGTAGACCGTTTTCACGCATAATCAAGTATCTTTGGTGTCCGTCTGAGGTTACGTAATAGTGCAGAATGCGAATAATTGGATTGCCGATATTAAAGTCAATAAGCCCCGGGAAATAAGCCACAATAAAAGGGCATGCACGGTGGCAGCAGACACATGAATTCTATAACAGCAGTGGGTGGCAGCAGACACATGAATTCTATAACAGCCAGGGGGGGCCGGCCAAGATTGGCTGAATTTTGACGTTGTCATTGGTTTTACACGTAAACACAAAAATGTCTCAAATTATTCCAAAACTGTACGTATGTTATTTAGCACTATTTTATCAGTCTAAATCCGTTGAGGTTCGCCAGTGAACCTCATTGTAAGTACTGTTTTTTGAATGTTTTGTATGAATCACGCACGGTATGTTTATGATATATACCTAAAATTTCCCCATTGTGTATCACGGTTCGCGTGGTCTAATGGTAATGGGTCCCGAGATCGAGTCCCGCTCACTCCCGGCTATAATTTTTTTTTTCTTCACATTTATTTTGAATCCAAAAATATTTATTTTTATGTGAAAATTTATACATTCACTGAGAAATATATTTTGTGCATTTTTTTTCTGTAACGGAGCCAATAGAGCTAAAAACACAACTCAGCACGGGGCGTCCAATGTCCAGGCAGTGTTGCCGTCATATTGTCTGTTTTGTTTACGATATTGGCTGTTGCCACAGTGAATAATGTAGTCCACCATCGTCTGATAACAGCAGTGGGTAGGGGACAGGATTACAGCAATAAAAGGGCATGCACGGTGGCAGCAGACACATGAATTCTATAACAGCAGTGGGTAGGGGACAGGATTACAGCGGTGGCAGCAGACACATGAATTCTATAACAGCAGTGGGTAGGGGACAGGATTACAGCAAAATGATTATTGCGAGCAAAAGTAACATTGAAGAAATTAAGGGATCTGGAATGAGCGTTTTGAGCGTTTCGACAGTAGGCCTATTTATGTGGGACCAGGGCCGTCGCTAGACCATTTCCTCAGGGGAGGGGGGTGTCGAGAAATAAATTTTGCTGGTATCGGCCTGTAGCCTGATTTACCTTTTGCTGGCATCTGCGCAACATGATTGCCACTGGCGCTCCTTCCCGGGCTCCAACGGTAACCCAAGTTTTCCCAAGCTGTCCCCAGAATTCTTTTACCGGCAAAGTATGTGAACCAACTATTGATAAATTGCGCGCGTAGCCCGCGAAAATTTGCTATTTGAATGCTAAAATTCAAAGGGGGATGTACCAGAGTCACCGGGCCAGGGGGCAAAATTTCCCACTGATCTGCTACTAGAAGAACATTACTGGGATAAATGCGCGCGAAGCGCGCGAAAAAGTTGCAATTTCAATGCTAAAATGCAACACAATGAGGACAATTGTGTCCTAAAATCGTGCTGAAGGAAGATGCATAGGCCTTTACAACTTTTGATTATTAGTCCCGGTGTTTTGATCCAGCTCGTACGCTCGTACGGGTCTAAAACAGATCAAAAGGGAGATGCAAATCGTTAATTAATTTGTCTCAACATTTCTGTCGACTGAGCAGGGGAGGGGACTGACTTGCCACCCATAGCCAGTGTCGTAGGCCCCCCTATATTTCTTTTTAACATGGGGGAGGGCGTGGAAAAATATTTCTTGAAGTGAATCCAGCACCTTTTGGTTACAAAATCAGTTTATTGCACAAAATTCGCGAAAATTTAGCATTTTTAAACTAAACTGGTGAAGTACGGTTCAAAAGCGGAATAAGTTCATGCTAAGCGCGCAAAAATTTGCACTTTTTAGGTTATAATCATAGCCAAATATGAGGTTAATTTGGTCAGAAACCTACAATACAGGTTGCGGTGTCAACATGTTGGGGTGATTGTATGGACCATTTTGGGGGGATTTAATTGTCACCCCATTCCCCTGGAATCTACGCCTATACCCATCTCCATTGGTGCTGATGAAGGGAGCGGTGCGGAGGCCGTCATGGGATGCGCACATAATTGTGTCGATCTTGCAAAATCATTAGTTCTTTGTGCACATCACCTCAACGCGCCTGGCCAACATCATTGTAAGCTATTGTAGGCCCCATATACCGGCCCAATAGGGCCTACACTGAAAACGAAAATTAGTAATTTTCCGAAAATAGTTAGTCAAGTGGGTCGAAATAATTAGTCTTCTATTAAAAACGGCACAGGACTAATTTCATGATATTGTCGACTAATGACGGACTAATTAAAGTTTGGTCGTCGAAATACTAACTTCGTCCAGACAAAACGGGTTTCCAACCCAAAGGTAAGCTTTCGTGATTTTTTTCTCCAGAATTACACGTAAAAAATCGTTTTAACAAGTACACATGGAACATAAATTAAAGGTGTACATTTTATTATATATTACGCTCGCGGTCGTGGCTTTAACTCAGATTTTAGTCCCACTAGCGGTCACCCGTATTTCGCGGTCACTGTGTTTATCGGTTACTGCCTTTTGCAGTACTGATCGGGGTACTGATATTTTATATTATTTTTAATGTACTGGTCAGGTGTAATGGGCAGGTTCAATTACAGTGTTTGAGTTAATTTTTTACACCCCATTTTGAAAGTTAAGGTGTAATTTCACCTGGTGCAGGGCAATTTGAGGTGCAGTCTCGGAATAATCAAAATAAATGTACAATTTTGTAGAACACTTACTTTCAACATTGGCAAAGTATTTTGCACAGACACTGATTATGCTGCTAAACCTGTGAGTTACGGTGAGCCTTACCATGCTTACCAGACTTATACCTGCATTGCTAAAAAGTCACCCATTTTTCTTAACCATCTGTCTCTATGGGACAGGAAATTGTCAAAAGTTGGGGATCTTAAAAAGTCACCCATTTCGGCTACTAAATCACAGTTTGGCAACCCTGTTTAATTTGAGTGATTTGGAGACTTTGACCTAATTCAATAAACAAACATTTAACTGTTGACAATAGGTTCTAGTTTGAACACTGACATGATAATGTTGACAAATTAGTTGAATAAACAATGCATGTTAATTACTCAAGTCAGATTCTCCTGTGTAATGGTATGAGTGACCCAATCTCAGCATTGATCAGATCAGACATAGGATTTGCGGGTGTTCATGTTAAACAGCATGACTGTATTGTAGTGTATTGTGACTGTTTACTCAGTGTTTACTCAGTGCTTAGCTCGCAAGTTGCTTGCTAGTGCATCGCTAGGGCATTTTAAACTAATTAACATTATTTGACACCCTTAACGTAAACAAAAACAAAATTGGATGTTTTATTGGGGTGCGGACAACTTTACTCTACGCAACGCAAAAATCCGTTTTCCGAAATAATGTAAAACGTAGAAGTTTTTAGCCTTACCAATTCGCCAAACTCAGTAATTTATTATAGATTGTTGGAGGTAATTCGAGTCGTCGTGTCTCATGCTGCATATTGTCATGATTATCAGCAGACGACTCGTTCCACGACGGTCGTCTCTTTGACATTGTGAATGTAAGTTTTTATGCAAGTCATCTGCCATTGTCTGTGTTGCCAGGGAATGTAGTTAAAGTCTTAAAATTAAATCTGTGGCCATTTTTATAGAAAATAGAAAGCATTGGCATTGCATGATTATGTACATGTTCATGTCAATCATGACATGAATAGGCCTACTACTGTTTTTGGATTTTAATTCCTGAACGCGTACTCGAGAGTCTTGAGTTGACGCGCACACCACGACCTTGAAAATGTACGCTCGCGTCAAAGACCATTGCGTATACGCTGCAGGCACTCGTTCACGAATTAAGACTTAATTATAATGCCTTTGACTAGTTGATAATTAGTCAAGAGACTAAAAAAGACTAACCAAGAGACTAATACAAGACTAATCGATTTTAGTGTATGACTAATTACGGACTAATTAATTTTGTGCTAGACTAATCATTTTCTGGATTAGTCAAATAAGACATAAGCTGAAGGACTAATTAATATTAGTCAATTCAAGAACTAATGACTAGTTATTTGTCAAATAAGACATAGCAAATGACTATTTTTTTAGTCAATTGACCAACTTTCGTTTTCAGTGCACTGTTAAAATTTAGTTAGTCATACAACACTAAAAATTAGTAATACACCCATAAAAGATTAGTCATTCACTAAATGACTAACTTTTCAATCTGAATGACTAATTAGACATGTGTAGACTAAGTTTTAACAGTCAATTACTACTTGCGATTTTGCAATGACTAATTAAAAGTTTTGTATTACTAATTAAGCTCGTTGACTAATTTAGATTGCACCGATTTACTAATGCAATTAGTCAGGTAGAATTACAATGACTAATTAACATGGACATTACTAATTGCATGACTAATATATCAATGAAAGACTAATGTGAATGCGAACAACTGGCCATATCAGAGCTTTGACTAATTAAGCTTAGTCAAAAGACTAATTATTTGGGTGACGGGTTGCCAAAGTTAACTTGCAAGGTAATTATCGTCTGCATGTCATGGTGAAATGTGTGTCCACTAAAGGGGTAAGAATTAGTGATTTTCTCTCAAATGTTTGATGTATAACTAGCTTGTATGTTTTTGTAAGATCACAGGTGTTACTAGATATTGAAATATACCATATTCAATACCATAATACAGTAATATCATGCATACTGAGCGGCAACATTGACTGTTCATGATGTGCATGTGTGTTAAGCTTTACATGCATGCCTTATACCATGATAACACATAGGCCTATTTTGTTTGTCCTGAATTTATTGCTACATGATGTACATGTATATGCTATTTACTGAAATATATTTAGGCCTATAAATACCGGTGATGTATACAGTATTTCCACGAGTGTGACTTGGTCGAAAATATTGGGGTGGCCATCAAGAAAGAAAGTGATCCACGGCACACCATGGGCGTGTGTGCGCGAATGACTAATTTTATTTAATGACTAGGCATAAATACATCTCGTGTGAAAGACGAATTATTGATGTTTTTTGACTAATCTAGTGTCTTGCTTGACTAATTAATATTTTTGCATGACTAATTAAATTTTGTGCATGACTAATTAAATTTTGTGCATTACTAATCTAGCAAATAATTAGTCCAATTAGACGTTTTTGAAAGACTAATTATATTTAGTCATTTGACTAATCTTTGATGTGATGACTATTTAATGATTAGTCCAATTAGACCATGTGAATGACTATTTTTTTTGTCATTTGACTAATTGATTCTAACAGTGTTGAGTTACGTTGTAAAGAGAGCTGAAACAACAACACTTTTGTAAAACGTACATAACTCATTAACAACAATAAATTAAGCAAGTTTGCAAAGTATACAATTTGTAGAATGAGCTTTTGCAAAACATCAAGGTGTTATTTTTCAATAATATATTGATCTAGATAATGAAAATCGATTTTTTTAGGTTGCTTCGACCAACAATACCTCGTCTACCCTTTAGTGACTTAAATCCGACTGTGTGAACAAGGCTTATCTTAGGAGATGTATTAATGAACCCTGGTCCGCGGAAACGCTTTGATGTAACCCGGGGGGGGGGGGGGGCACTTTTAACAGAATGATACGGGTATCGCTCCCCCGGAAAGGTCCCCCTTTTTGAATTTCGCAGCTCCGAAAGACCCGCCTAGTTTGATATAAAATTGGATGGTTTTAACCCAATACACAAATTTATTGGTCGAGCTATGAGTTTTATTCGTCTCGTCCAATATTTTTAAACTCATAGCGAGACCAATAAATTTTGTATTGGGTGAAAAACCATCCAATTTTATCATTATTATGTTTTCAGAATCTTTTCTTGGTCAAAACATGACTTTTGGTAAAAAATGTGATTTTTGGAAAAAAAAATGGTCAAAAATGTGATTTTTGGTCAAAAATGTGATTTTTGGTCAAAAATGTGATTTTTGGTCAAAAATATATTGGGGAAAAGGTGAGCCTATCCAAAACAGTCCAAGTTTTGAGTCCAAGTGTTGATTATATTGGACTCTTCAACTCTGTACAAAGTATAGGAAGGAAGATTCTGAGAACATAATAATGACCATTATTATGTTTTGATGGATCCAAGTGTGTAAAATATTGTATCCAACACATAATAATGATAAAATTGGATGCTTTACACCCAATATTAATTATTGGTCTCGCTACGTCTCGTCCAATATTTTAAAACTCATAGCTCGACCAATAAATATGGGATCAATCGATCCAATTTTATATCAAAATAGAGCTCCGAAAGACCCTTGATATTGCTATTTCAGCTCTAAAAGATTCATAAATTGCTCAGATCATTCCTCATAGGCCTATTCCTTGTTTTTTTAGGCGATTTTCAACAAGAAAGCCAAGAAAGACCCTTGCATGATCATGTTGATTTTGACCGTTCGCAGCTCCAAAAGCTTCCAAATGTCCCCATTTTACTTGTTCGCAGGTTCCAAACGACCCTCTTTTACCGATTCGCCACAGCTCCCAAAGACCAACCACCTCAAAAATCCGGGGGAACATACCCATCAAATTTTTTGATGGGCCCCCCCCCCCGGTGATGTAAATTGGGCAGGCGGGGAGGGGGCACTGACTTTTAACGGGCCGTTCGGGGGTAACAATTCCAAACGGCGTGCCAAAAACTGACCCCTCCTCTCAGCCTGGCAATAGGCCCACATTGCTTCCCCTCTCTTCGGCTCAAAATACCAAACTGCAAAAGAAAATCAAAAAGTTTGGATTCCGCATTTATCAGTGTAGAAGTTCCAATTTTATTGTCCATCATCTGAGATTCGCAACCTTGAGAATTATTTTGGATCCATCACCATGATCACTTATATGGAGAGCCACGTCACAGAACTATGGAATGAAACGACATTTTGCTCTATGCTGGTAAACTTCATTATTTCCATTATCAAATTGAGTCAGCAAGTTACCAATTACTAAAATAAATTATGACTATCGTAATAATGAAGAATTGAGCTGGCCTTTTACCTTGATCTTCTCATGATTTTAATTCACAATCTTCGACCAAAATGTAGCATTGAAAGAGCCGTTCAATATGTTTGAAAGAACAAAAACATATCCTAGACTGACAAAATATAATAGGCCTATAATAGTAAATAATGAAATTTACACGAAATGGAAAGAAACTTCAATCGTTGAAATTTCTAGAAAACAACGTCATTGAAATTAGCAAGTAACATTTAAATATTCATGATTGCATAGAAATTATGTGAACCGTATCTGCATTCTTTAGATTTGACAAAATATAGAATCGCTAAAGTGTATACTTGACATTCTACCTGTAGACTGCGGTGATATGTGGAACAATTCATGACAACTCACAGGCCTATGTTTAAACATGGAATGAATGGACGCAGAACAAACTTAGAGGCTGGATTCGGGACTGGGTGATTATTAAGGTAAATGTCTCTCTTGCGACAACTTTTTCTTTCTTTATTTATTTATTTATTTATTTATTTATTTATTTATTTATTTATTTATTTATTTATTTAGTTAGTTAGTTAGTTAGTTAGTTAGTTAGTTAGTTAGTTAGTTAGTTAGTTAGTTAGTTAGTTAGTTAGTTAGTTAGTTAGTTAGTTAGTTAGTTAGTTAGTTTATTTTGTTTATTTGAGTATTCATTACAGGGTAGCCCCGTCAGTGTAGACACTGCTATGCTAAAGCGCCTTTTTACACTTCCCGGTTCCTTGTAAACATGGTAAAGATACAAACCTTTGAAATTGAAGGTAGGCCTACGAACCCCTACATGTTCGAGGCTTCAGGCTTCTTTTGGCGCGGCTCTCAGATCCTATTTAAAACAAAAAAAAGCCATATTCTCATGCCCCCTATAATTTAGGTCCAAACTGTCAGTCTCTCACTGAATGACCCCATATTTTGTATATTTTGGTTTTAGGCCTACGCAATGCCTGCAAAAATTAAAGTGTTATTTTTCAATAATATATTGATTTAGACCATGAAAATCGATTTTTTTTGGTTGCTGCGACCAACAAAAGATCGCGTCGCCTTAAGGTTAGCAACTATTTTAAACTGTTGCGATATGGTAGTTCACACCATCTTGCGAATGGTAGTGAGCTTTTGAAAAAAAAATCATTGATCATTTCATAGCGAGTGTGTAGAAGAATTCAAATATCACAGATATATGCCTACTTTTGTAGTTCCTGTGGTTTTTGAGTTATGTTGCAAAGAGAGCTGAAACAACAACACTTTTGTAAATCGTACATAACTGATAACTCATTAACACCAATAACTCAAGCAAGGTTTCAAAGTATATGATTTGTAGAATGAACTTTTGCAAAACATCAAAGTGTTATTTTTCAATAATGTATTGATTAAGATCATTAAAATCGATATTTTGGCTGTTTCGACCAACAAAATTATACCGCGTGACGCGTCTAACCTTAATTCCCCACATTTTGAAACATATTATCAGGTGGTACTACACCCCTTGATAAATTTGTGACTATCTTTTTGCATTTTTCTCAAAAAAAACACAACACACTGGTAACAAAAGTTATGTATATAATAGGAGCAAGGAATCCAGTAACTACACTGGAATTTCAGTGACTCAAAACAATATGATTAGAAAAGAGGTAGGCCTGCCGCTAAAATGTACCTCATTTCTTAACATCATCATCATCAGTCAGCTGCGGAGCTTTCTCCAACTAATGCGACCTTGGGCAAGCGAAACAATTTTGTTTGGCTGCAGCATCCCTTCAGTATCTCCCAGGAGGTGCTGGACATACTGTAAGTACAGTGTGCGCGGCCGTCCCGGTTTCCTCTTCCCATGTGGTGGAATATAAAGCGCATATTCTTTCACAGGCTCGCCATCTTCAAGACGCAGTATATGGCCGAGAAATTTGAGTTGATGAATCTTGACTTTGGCAACCAGTGGAGTGGTGTTGGTCAGGTTGTAGATGGTTTCATTTGGAATCCGATCCACACACGCTTGATGTTTAACATGACTCTGTAGCAAGATGTTGCAAATGCGTTGATCTTGTTTTCCATGTCCTTGGTAATTACCCATGACTCGCACCCGTACAGAAAGACAGTAACACACGTTGTCTGAAACAGCTTGATTTTGGTTTCGATTGGCAGGCACGGGCTTCTCCAAAGGCGTTCCAGTTTCCAGAAAGCTGCCCAGGCTAGTGCTTTTCTTCTTTTTGGTCTCCAACACTAGAGCCCATCTTGGAACCCAAATACTTGAAGTCTGTGACATGATTGATGGTACTACCATAGACTTCAAGTGCTGGTTGGGCGTTACAGTTTGCAGTCATCCCAGCAAACACAAAAACGTTTTAAAAACGTTTTAAATAAGTTATATTTTGGCTTTTGGTTTAGGTAAACACGTTTTAATAACATTAAAATGTCATGATAACGTTTCAATTCCATCATTTCAGATCAGAAAGATATTCTCAATGAATTACACTCTTTTTATGAAACCTTGTACACTTCCAAATCTTCTCCTAGCAATAAGGATGATATACTTTCATATTTAGATAAACTTGATATTCCCCAATTTATGGATGAAAGTAAAAATAAGCTGAATAGGCCTATTTCCAAAGCTGAAATTTTAACTTCTTTAAAGTCGTTGAATATGAATCGTAGCCCAGGCTATGATGGTCTGCCAGCTGAGTTTTACATTGTTTTTTCTATGACATTTGCGACATGCTTTTAAATTGTTATCACTACTCTTTTGAGCAAGGTTTCATGTCTAGTTCACAACGCAATGGTGTGATTACCTAACAAACAAAAAAAGATAAGGATCCTCTCTTTGTGAAAAATCATCGCCCTATTTCGCTTCTTAATACAGATTATAAAATCATTGCTAAACTTATGGCTAACCGTCTTAAGCTTTTTTTGCATGAAATTATCCATGATGATCAAACTGGTTTTATGAAAGGGAGGAATATAGGCAATAATGTTAGAACTATTATTGATTTGATTAATTATTGTGACTCAAATGACATTCCTGGCTCTATAGTGTTGCTAGATATTGAAAAAGCATTCGACTCTGTTGAGCATGATTATTTGTTTCAGGTCTTGGAGGCCTTTAATTCTGGCTCAGATTTCATTCAGTGGATAAAAACGTTTTATTGTAATAGGAGAAGTTATGTCAGTAATAATGGGTTTCTCTCCGAAGGTATTTCTATGGAACGTGGCATTTTCAAGGCTGTCCGATTTCGCCTCTGTTGTTTCTTTGCGCTATCGAAGTGCTTGCAATTTCAATCAGGAACAATGAGAATATCAATGGCATTAAGATTGGTGATGTTGAGAAAAAATTGAGTCTTTTGGCTGATGACACAACTTGTTTTTTGCATGGGGATTTTGAGTCATTTAGAAATTTGTTTGATTCTCTTAGGACTTTTGCTGGGTTATCTGGATGCAAGATAAATATGTCTAAATCTGAGGCTATTCATATTGGTAGGTTGAAGGGTAGTGAATTTAAGCCCCTCAGCAATGAGGGTCTTGTATGGAAAGAGAATACCTTTAAAACACTTGGTGTTAATTTTTCATTACATGTGAATGCTTTGTATGAGTTAAATTTTATTCCTAAATTGATTCAAATTCAGCAAATTTTGAATTGTTGGCGTTCAAGAAGTTTGTCTTTAATTGGTAAAATTACTGTGATAAAGAGCCTTTTGCTGCCACAGCTTTTATACTTATTTTCGGTTCTGTGTATTACAATTCCTAAGACATTTTTTAAGAGATTGAACACTTTATTTGGAATTTATTTGGAATGGTGGGAATGACAGGGTTAAAAGAAATTATTTATTCAATGACTACAGTGATGGAGGGTTGCGTATGATTGACGTTGAGGCTTTTTCACAAGCTCAGAAATTAGTCTGGTCAAAACACTTATTAGACCCCAATTATGATAGCTTTTGGAAACTTTTAGAGACACAGGTTCTTTTAAGGTATTTCATAATGATACTACAGTTTTATGGAAAGCTGATGCGCCAAACTGTGTTCTTGCTTTGCTAAAAAATTCACAGTTAGCTGAATCCCTCAGGGTTTGGTATTTGTTCAGAGATAAGGTGAAAGAGAACCTAGGGTACTGTGACTATCATCTTCAGAATTCCATTTGGTGGAACCGAAAGGTGCGTCTTAAAACTAAGAAGTTCTTTTTAGCAGGATTGGTTTGAACATGGTATTTGCACTCTGAATGACCTTAATAGAGGTCATAACTTAGTGAAAACATTTGAAGATCTTGTTATGGAATTTGATATCTCTATTAAGGACAGAACAAAATACAACTCTCTTATGAATGGTATTTTAATTGATTGGTTCTACAGTCCCAAAACGGTTCAGGTGAATATTTTTGATAACATAGTTGCTACTTTGTTTGAAAATAGCAAAATTACCAAGTATTCTTACAATATTTTGAAAGCAAAGTACAGTCCTGTAAACACCGAACTATTTTGGATTGATGCCTTGAATCTTGAAGACGATATTGAATGGAATAAAATTCATGATAACAACTTTACTTGCAGTATTGAAACTCAGATGAGAGCATTTTACTTTAAAGTTTTTCATAGAGCTGTTTGTACCAATAAATTTCTTCATAAGATTGGTAGAACTGATTCTCCATTTTGTTGTTTTTGTAATTATATGATGAGACCCTGGTACATTTGTTTTGTGAATGTGAAAAAATTACTTGTTTGTGGGATAGCTTGAGTGCCTTGATTGAAAGTAAAACCGGTGAGTGTTTTGGATTCTCAAATTTTCAGAAAATGTTTGGTTTGATGTTGAAGAATCTGAGCACAAAATGCCATCAACTTTCTTGTTTTATGTTTGAAATATTATATTCATAGATGCAAATTTCAAGATGTCAACCCTAGTTTTCAAGCTTACAAGAACATGGTGAAAGTTAAATTTGGCACAGAATATAAAATTGCGGAAAGCAAGGGAAAACTGGGTAACCATTTTAAGAAATTTTCCTTTGATCTTGGTTTTTAATGGGATGCAATTTTCATTTATCATGGTGTGTTTTATATATTTTTCCCCTTTTTCAATTTTCTTTTCTTTTTTCTTGCCATGGTGGACCATGTTATTTGCACTGTGATATGGGAAAGTTTTCAGTGTTTTGTCTTGTCACTTGTCCTGCATGTTTGTGTGTGGGGTGTCTGGGGGGAAGGGGATTTGTGTTTTGTGTAGAAAATCCCTGGTCTAATTTTTTGATGCACTCTGTAACCAACATGAGTTGCTTGATCTTATTATGCATGTTGTATGGTGCTGATTCTGCCCACCCATGGCAGGGGGACCCAACAGTTGCCTTTGTGTTTTCATGCTTTTGCTGGGCTACCACTTCTTTTTCTGCTTGCCTTTTTCATCACTCTTGGTAGCGTAGCATTTTTTTTAAAATAATTTTTTAACAGAGGTATTGGTTGGGTCCTGTTGTCGTGGTGGGGCGGTATTATTTAAATCTCATTGTCATAATCTGATTGTATCTTTGCATCTATCTTGGTTACCGTAATTAAGTTGGGGTCTGGTGGACCATGTCTGTATGTTCTTTTTCCCTTCCACCAGGCCCAAGTACAGGTGAATAAAAAAGGAAAAATAAAATAAAAATGATAACGTTTCAAAACGTTTTGTATGAAAACACACTACAACAATATTTTTAAATGTTTTCAAAAATGTTATTGTAAACTATTTTTGCAAACATTTTGGCCAAATATTGTGTCAATACTTAAATAACATTATGTTAAAATGTTTGAACCCAGCAAACACAGAAATGTTCTTAAAATGTTTTTTCAAAACATTTTAATAACATTTAAATGTCGGGTTATATAAAGGTTGTGAAAACGTTTTTAAAACGTTATTTAAAATATTTTGGGCAAACCTTTTTCGCAAAATATTTTTTCAACCCCAAAATAACATTCTATTTAGAATGTTTTGTATCAAGTTTTCAAGAATGTTTTTGGAATGTTATTAAAACGTTTTTATACCCTTTATATAACCCGACATTTAAACGTTTTCTGTAAAACATTTTTGTTTGCTGAGCAGTAGATTATCAAAATGTTTTTAAGGTTATGAAAACGTTTTATACTCTTAATATACCCTTTATATAACCCGACATTTAAACGTTTTCTGACAACCTTTTTATAACCTTTTGCGAATGATGTCGAAAACGTTTTGTATTTGCTGGGATTATTCTGTCTTAGGTGCGCTGATGACAAGGCCTAGATCTGCTGCTGCAGTTGCAGTCCTAGTAAGCTGTGACTGGGCCCGGGCTATGGAAGATTCCAGCAGGGCAATATCATCAGCAAAATCCAGGCCATTCAGCATCTTGGCAGGATACCTGCTTGACCGACGTGGGTAGGTAACAATTCCAGCGTCAATTCCAGAAGTTGATTTCTTCAGAAGTCTACCAAGATAATGAACAGGAATGGTACCAACACATCACCCTGAAGCACTCCAGTTGTTACTTGGAAAGGCTCTGAGATACTGCCATCTACCATAACGGCACTATTGGAGTCCTTGTAGAGCACCTGGATGGCATAGACCACAACCTTCGGTATTCCATAATGCCGCAGCACTGAAAACATGACGGTCCTGTTGATGGAGTCGAAGGCTTTTTTGAAGTCCACAAAAGTGACTGTTAAGGGAAGTTGGTACTCCTTGAAGCCTTCCATGATCCTCCTCAAAATGTGTATTTGATGAGCACAGCTGCGACCCGATCTAAAGCCAGCTTGGTTGCTTCTCAGTAAAGGATCAATGTGAGGTTGGATCCTGTTCAGAAGGATCTTGTTGCATACTTTTGCGGCAATGGACATAAGCGAAATACCACGGTAGTTTGTCATAAGAGAGGTCACCTTTCTTTGGTAGAGGAATGATTACATTCGTAACCCATTGACGTGGCGCGCGGTGTCAGCGTTGAGAATACTTCCATACAGAATTCGAGAATTATATCAATCATGCTATTCCCTCCTCCCTGAAGTGCTTCTGCAGTTATAGCACAGTCCAATCCTGCTGCCGTGTTGGTCTTCATGGCTGCTATTGCTTTGACTACTTCTTCACGAGTTGAGGGCTCAGTGATAATAGGAAGATCTTCAACAGCTGGTGCAGGAAGTTCTGAAGCTGCTGTGCCACTGTCGTTGTTAAGGAGTGAGCTAAAATATTCCTTCCATTCCTCAAGCAGTTCATGGTCACTGGTTGGAGCTGATCCGTCTCTCTTTTTGACTTTCACCCCTTTCCTTGAGTTCTTCCCAGAAAGCGAGTGTATAATTTTCCAGGTGGTGGTATAATTTCCCATCTCGTCGGCCAGCTTCAGGTCTTCCATCTGCTTATTGAGGGTAGCAAGCTCATCAGATTTATAAGAGTTGTTAAGGCTGGTGTTCAAGTTCCTCCATCTTTCTCTAGATTGACGAGACTTTGAGATGGAGTACCGCCTTTTGGCCTCATCCCTTTCAAGTTTAAGTCTGATGGTTGCATCTGACACCCAACTTGGTAGTCCGCATGGCTCTTGCTTTCCAATAACCTTCTCAGCAACTTCACGAACCGCTGTTTCGAAGGTCTCATACCTATCAGAGATGGGTGTGGTGTCATCCATGCTCAAGACCTGGAATCTGTTTGATAGCTCCAGCTGAAATTCCTCCTTTGTATCAGGATCTTGCAACTTCTTCCAGTTGAATTTTGGTCTCTTGCAAGGTTTTCCTTTGGTAGTTCGCAGACTGGCAGCTAGACTGATGCTCACAATACGATGATCGGAGTCCACTTCTACCGAGTTGTATGCTCGACAGTTGCGGAGAGAATTTACCCACTTGCTGTTTATTAGTATGTGATCTAACTGTGCATGGGTTGATCCAGAGACGGTTCCTGGGTTGCGGGAATCACATCTGTGCCGGTCTGAGATTGTACTCCTGGCAAGTGTTGACCAGACGCTCACCATTGTCATTTGTTGAATCATGGTAGCATTGTGGACCAATGACCCAAGGATGGGAAAGATGACTATCAGTTCCTATTCTGGCATTAAAATCGCCGAGGATGAGATGGATGTTGTGCCTTTTCATACCATCCAGGTGGTCAGATAGAGATGAATAGAATTCCTCCTTGTCATAAGATGTTGCACAGTCAGTGGGTACATATACAACAGTGATGCTAAGCTGAGGGTTGCCATGGAATGTTACAAAATAATAGTATCCTCTCGGAAACAGCTTCAACACTCTTAAGACATCTGTGAATGTGCTTGGACATGACCAGACCATTCCTATCATCTGACCAAAGTTCATTGGTTGGACTTGGTGTAATGAGACGATGTTCTTGAATTCCGGCAATGTCAATACCTGCATCAGCACAGCCCATGAATAGCTGATGCATTTTCCCTTGTTGGTTTACAGTACGGACATTATAAGTAGATATTACAAGAGGTTTGAAGGTAGACAGGCGACAATAATCAGGACCAACAGTTCGTGATGGTGTGCTGAGTTCCCGCTGGTCCGTCATGAAGTCAACAGTAGACTGCCGCTCATCTACCCTCGGTATTTTCGAAGATTTGCTTGTAGTTTTCGTAATCATAAATTTCGTTGGGAATTATTTTGGTCCAGTCCCAACAGCTTTACGGGTGATCAGCCCTGCTTCAGCTTATTTCTGGACACACAGCAGCCGATATCTACCAATATGCGGTAGTTCGCCCCTGATCTGGAACATGTTGGCCAGTGTTGGAAGGTTGACCAATGATGACATGTTCAACACCAGCCTAATGACCGTTGAGAAGTCCCGGTGAGAAGTAAATCTTCCTCTTCCGCTCATTAGCCCATGATGAAGATTCAGAGCCATTGGGATAGGCTACTCCAATATGAAGAGAATCACTACCGTCATTGACCCCTTAGAATACTCAAGAAAAATGAAAATGGAGTTTTGATGTTCATGGCAAGGGACCTTGGAACTAAACTATAGCCCTTCCAGAAAAACAGCACCCGATCTTAATACCGCACTGTTCTCCAGTAGTTTAAGGACAAAGTCCGGCCGGAACATAACTCACAAGTGCTCTTGAAAGACCTGGTATTAAACCTAATCCTAACAAATGCCATGAACACCATAATATATGAGTAAACTAGAAGGAGAAAGAACAGAGCAATATCTCATCATGATTGTGTCGCTGGCTGTACTGTCTATACATCATTACAGTAGCAAAAACTAATGGCCAAGACATTTGAACATACTGGCCGTTGAACCTGATGAGCTCTGATGGTTTCCTCCGCCCTAAAGCTGGCATGCTCAGCAACTGAGCTAGGAAGGTAGAGGGCGCTCATTCCCTCACTCTAGTAAAATACCAGCCCGCACCTGGGAGCACCCAAAAGGAAATCCAACACCAGAAACAGCACGTTAAATACTGATTCTTTGCAACGGGGTTGCAGGTGTAGGCAAAGGTAATTTTCAGCTCCCCGACACTGCAGCAGTGTCCCCCTTCTGTATTCTAACATTTCTTAACATTATAGCCTAATGAACCACTTGTCTTGAATCACTGAAATTTCAGTGAAGTAATTGGATTCTTTGCCCCTATAATATACATAACTTTTGTTACCAATGTGTAGTTATTTTTTTTAAAAGGGAAAATAGTACAGAATAGTTCATTTACATAAAGTATAAAGAGTAGAGGGCCTAACCCTTGTGGAATACCGCAGATAATATCTGTATGTTCAGACTCACGTGAGTTATATGAAACATGTTGTTTCCTATTACATAACTAGCTTTTAAACCATTCTAATGCAATTCCACGAAATCCGTAATGTTCCAATTTATGCAAAAGTATATTATGATCAACGGTATCAAATGCGTTTGATAAGTCAAGAAAGATACCTATTGTAGTTTCGTTTGTCTCAACGGCATTGTTGATCTTATCTACAAGTTGTAAAATAGCCATATAGGTTGAGTGCTTGCTAATATGAAAAGCAAAACGAAATTGAAACAAACATGATTCTGTCGAAATTTCTGGAAAACACTGCCATTGATGTAGTATAGTAATTACTTTTAAATATTCATTATCCCACACAAATGCTTGATTTGTCAACCGTAAAATCACAATAGATCTACATTCGTTACACTTGGAAAAGTAAAAGAATTAGTTAAAGCTAACTTGACATTCTAATTTGACTAAGACTGCGTTGATATTAGACAAGACAGAAACCCACAGTGTTCAAACATGGGATGGGCGGACGCAGAATAAACCTAGGACTAGGAGGCTTGATTTTAAAGGTAAATAACTTTATCTTTCTTCTTACCATGCTTTCAGCAACCTTTTATAGATATAGAAAACTCAAAACATGGTTAAGGTATGGTGAAATTAAGTAATTTTAAAGTTGGTTTAGTAATTCTATATTAACAGGCATAGTATGCCTTACAATTAGGATTGCACAGTTGCATGTTGTATTGTCTGCATGTAGTCATGCATAGCTCTGGTCATGCATAATGTTACACCACTATAGGCCTATAAGCATGTAATAGTTATGTGCATGATGTTGTCGCGTCATGAAATTATTCTGCATTTTTGGATACGACCGTTCACTATAAACTCCTTAATACTAATGTACGTCTTCAAGTTGATAAACTGCCACAGGCAAAAATAAATCATGGGTATTCCCAAAATTGGCTACTGGTTGCTATGCCATGTTCATGCCAAGAACATGGCAAGACATTCCGATTCAAGGCTTTTTTTTGTATGCCGGCATGAACATGCCATAAAATCCTTTATCAAGGATTCATGGGGGTGAATTTTGAACCCATTAAAAATGTAATTGACGCCCTTGAATAAAGAATTCATGGCATGGAAGTAGAGAAAATTTGACATTGACCATGATTCATGCCCATGATTTACCCATGAATAAGGATTTTATGGGCATGGAAATAGAGAGAATTTGACATTGACCGCGATTCATGCCCATGAGTTACCCATGAACATGCCCTGAACATGTCAAGGCTCTGACCAAACGCATGCCCGTTGCCAGCGAAAATAGGGCATGTTCTTGGCATGTTCTTGGCAAGATCTTTGCATGTTCTTGGGCATGACTCATGCCTAAATTTTTGCCGGATGCAATTTAACAGGTTCAGATAGTCTCATCATTTCAAATTTAAATTTATACAAATATTGAAAAGGAAAGCAAGTAGGGGCAGAGGGCTGAGTGGAATGCCCGGCCCCCAACTAAACACAAAAGTTGACAATGAGCAGTAGACTTCGGTTATATATATATAAATGTGCTTTTATAAATGCGCACGTGACCAGATGGCCAGCTTTGCATTACGTCACTGTCAATCACTGAAATGACGACCGTTGAAGGAGTGGCTACAGTTGTGACCTTGTTTCGTGGCTAGCACTGGCAAGGAACATTGGCTGGAGGTTCGATGCTATAAATTTGCAAGGATAAATCATGGATATCGAAGGATAATGATTATTGCACAGCACCCCCCCCCCCCCATGTACAAACATAACTAATTTTTGTTTTTGTTTATTTATTTATTTATTTATTTATTTATTTATTTATTTATTTATTTATTATTACTTATGTACTTAGGCGACGAAAAAAGAAAACCCTGTTCTACGGGCCCGACCGACCCAGATTTTTAACAAATTGGGAAATAAATTTTTTCGGTACAAATGAATGCCGACCCAAATTTCGGAAATTTCAGGAATAATTTTGTCTTTATTTTCTCACATTGCAAATTATTTACAGATTTTGGTGATTTTTTTGTTTATTAAAAAAAAAAACACCGACCGATCGACCCTACTTGAAAGGTCTTTCCGCCCGTAGAACAGGGTTTCTTTTTTTCTTAGCCTTACTAGGCAAAACCCACCCTCCCCTTTTTCACCCCCTTTTACACTCATAAATTAATTGTTTTTTTGCTAAGTTTCCCCTTCCGTGTAAAGTAAAACTTTATAAGCCGTTTGAACCAAACTGAACAAAATTGACGTATACAATTACAATATATAATACCATGACAATAATGTGTATGACGACCATAGTAGCCCAATAAACCATGCATAACATACGTGATTGTACGTCAAATTGTCATAATAACGTATGAGCGTGATGTATAGTACAGGGTGTCCCCAAAAAAAGAGGCCCCACATTGCGCCCTCTTTTCTCCTATTTTGAAAAGTTGATCAAATATATTTTAGTATGTAAAGAAACCTTCAATCGTTAGCTTTAATAAACCAAAACAATTGAAAAGTGCATATACCATGCATGAACATATAAAACATTCCTCGATGATAACTTTATAAAATAACAACTTTATTTAAGGGAATGGGCTTTACCGGTGGGCTTATGGGTTATGGATTTTGTTAAGTGTCATTAATTTGGGCGAAATTGATGTGGGATGGGACTTCTTTTGCTATACTTGCAATTACTTATGTTTTTCTTGTTTCTTGCTTTCTTTTTATTGACAACATAAGTCATTTCTCTTTTTGGAATAAAAGGTAGCCCTGAAAAGGGCTGTTTAGTTTGTCTTTGGTTCTTTTGAAGTGAGTTTACTGTGCTGCTCTGCCCTCTACCTGGTTGCCTCCGTGACGAATACAGGTTCAGCCCTAGTTCTCATTGCATTAATTGCGTTGCGTACCATCCTTAAGGCCTTGTGCGCCGGATACTTGCAAATGCAGCAGTAATACAGGGTTGCGAAGATGTTTGAAGCTAGCTGGTGATCCTCGCTTATAGTGAACGCTTTCCCAAGATTAATGCTATTATCTATCCATGTCATTAACCGTGTGTTTCGTTTAAATCTTTGATGTAGCCAAACTTCATCCGTGGACAGAGTAAAAAACGGGTACATTTCTTAAAGAGGGCATATCTTCAAAATTGTGAGCCGATTGAAAGAATTGTTTTGATTTATTAAAGCTAACGATTTAGGGTTTCTTTACATACCAAAATATATTTGATCAACGTTTCAGAAATAGGAGAAAAAGAGGGCGCAATGTGGGGCCTCTTTTTTTGGGACACCCTGTATATGAGTCTTCTTCAATATATCTTCCAGCCGGGATGATTTACGGTGTCTGATCTCCGCCAAACTCCCCCTTTTATAATTCATATCCCCAAATTTTTAGTTTTCCCCTTTTTGCGAAATGCTTTCCCCCTTTTTCAAATATTTCACCCTTTTTAACTTTCCCCGTTTTCAAAAGTTTCCCCTTTTCGACTTTCCCCCTTTTCAAATAGTTTCCACCCTTTTCGACTTACCCCTTTTCAAATAGTTTCCCCCTTTTCGACTTTCCCCTTTTCATATAGTTTCCCCTTTTCGAATCACCCTTTTCAAATAGTTTCCCCTTTTTTAATTTCCCCCTTTTCAAATAGTTTCCCCGTTTTCGAATTACCCCTTTACAAATAATACCCTTTTATTTTCACCCATTTTGTAAATAGTTCCCCTTTTACAAATAATCCCTTTAACTTTCCTCCCGCTTTTCACAAATAGGTTCCCATTTTAAATAGTTTCTCCCTTTTAAAATAATACTCCCTTTAAGGGATCCAAAATGAGCGTTTATTGCGTTTCGACAGTATTTTTTGTGGGACATGAGAGCACCTCAGACCTATCGAATTGCATTCTGAATACGAAGCATGTCTTTCTGATATCAAATAATTTTCATTTTTTGAAAATCACAATATAATACAAATTTTATGACAAATTATAAAAATTTGATATTTTTCAAATTTTGATATATAACAGTCCTCGAAGTAAATTATAGGGAGGAAAAGCCGACGGTCAATTGAAAATTTTGACCTTTCATATTGAAGATATGGATTTTTTCCCCAAAAGACCTAATTTTTTTTGGTGTTTTGGGAAAAAAAATCCATATCTTCAATACGAAAGGTCAAAATTTTCAATTGATCGTCGGCTTTTCATCCCACCTACATACACTTTAAGTATAAATCATCAGATTTATAAAGTTTACTTCAAGTACTGTTAAATATCAAAATATCAATTTTTAATGATTTGCCATAAAATGTGTATTAAATTGCGAATTGCAAAAAATCAAAATTATTTGATATCAAAATGACATTCTTCGTAATCAGAATGCAATTCGATATGTCTGATGTGCTCTACTGTCCCAAAATAAATACTGTCCAAACGTTCATACCCCAGCCCTTAATACTCCCTTTTTGTTTGGGTACTCCCCGTTTTCCGTGCGTAGGCTTTACCAGTAAGCCTGGACCCTGGAGAGTACCGTGCACTCACTAGAGCTCATTCCGCTACATCCATTTTTGGAAAGGCGTTCTACATGAATTTGGATACCAACGTAGGTAGATTTATAGCCTGTTGTGCAAGCGCCCGCTAAATTCAATGGGTTAGGGATCCGTCAACTTTTATGTACGTTTATAGAGGGCTGTACAAAGAGCAAATCCGATATGATTGATAAACCAAATGATGTTCAGAATGTTAAACGGGTGAAATGGCATGCATAAATATTTATGCTGGTCAAATTCATAGCAATGATGTTTGAAAGTATGTGAAGAACTTGTCTATAAACAGGGATATGTCAGAGACAACAAACAACTGGCTGCCATTGTTACAGAAGCCTAGATAGGCCTAATAAGAATTGTTTGTGCTATATATTCAAAAGTTGTTTTTTAAAGTTAGCACCAAAGTTTAAAACAAGCGGTCTTAACAGTGAAATGACAATAAAAGCATACATTTATAAAACGGGCCTGGACAAAATGGGCATTGCATATTTATGACAAGTGTGGCTGTGTGATTTTACAGGGTGTATCAAAATGATTGGTACCGACGACTTCTCATTTTTGCCGATTTGTTAAACTATTTTTTGTACCAGTTTGGGGTTAATTGTTTAAATATTTGTAATTATAGTAGTTTTATCTTCTCTAAGAATTTTAGATCATAAAGATAGCACATTCTGTTCAGAAGTTATATGATTCTAAAGGAAAGTAGGTTTTTTTACACTTTTCATCGCAACGCTGGATCAGTAGCGCACCATTTTCAAAGCTCTAGTTTGCTTCAAATACCTAGTGAGAATGATATGTTGAAAACCATGGAACAGTTTAATTTTTTTCTTGCCTATTTCTACATAATATATTATATAAATGTTCTAATCAATATTTATTAGTTGAGAGTAATATTATTGACTTGAATAATTTAGGTGGGGTGAAAGAAGTTTGTGTATCAACACCTTCCAGGGCGGTAATTTAAATTGTAGTATTGAGATTACTGTAACTTGTAAGTAGATGGTGTTGCAGAATTGCTATAGACTGTAGACAGTGTAGGTTAGGTTAGACTTGGTAAAAGTTATTGGAATGGCTCCAAAGTACTCCACACTTCAGAGCGTGCATACATAGTAAATAATTACCGGTTGACACGAAGCTATGGAGAAGTGCGGAGAAGATTTAGAAGACAGTTTCCTAGAGCAAGAAGTCCCGGGCAAGAAGTATCCCATGCAAACATGCTATAACTTCCAATGTTTCAAAATTTGATATGGGCAGTTTCAGAATGGATCCATGCCAGGTGTTATGTTCATTCGAGATAGGGCTTTACCTCAAACTGCCAGAGTCGTAAGGCAGGGACTTCAGGAACTATATTTCTAAAAGCATTTGTAAAGCAATTTTATGTTATAAAGACTGAGGTGAAATATTGAAGAGCATGTATGCAATAAATACTTCAAGCAGTAAACCTATTCATCTTGTGTTGTGTAAGTAAAACCATGATTACGTCGATGACAATAGCTCCCAGATGCATGAACCTATCATCTTCATATTATTAGATCAATAAGTTAACATATGGCCCTTTTTATTTATGTTACAAAAACTATATTAATTAGCAATTCTATATTTTTGATATATTTTTGAAAAAGTCACATAGCCCGGTACCAATCATTTTGATACACCCTGTATGCAACTTTATTTTTAAGCCAGTTCCGAGTAATTTTCGCTATTCTTTGTTTGCCAACAATCCCGTTAACAATAAAAATGTGCTTTCTAATCAAAGGCTCTATGGCATATATTCAATTGACCAGACAAATGAACCAGGGACTTCGGTCAGTGGTGCACGCCTCAAAAATCCAAAAAGAATTAGTAGGCCCTCCCTATATGTTAGATGAAGAATTAAGTAGCAATTAAGCCTAGTCTTTTTTTAAAGTCGAGACAAGTCCAAAATAATAACGATTAATAAGGCAATCTAATTGATTCGAATTCCAATCTCCTGGCCTTTTCCTGGGTCTATATTTAGTTGCATGATATAATTCAGATTATGATTTTTCTTAAAAGTAGATCTATATCCTATAGAATTAGAATTCATAAATTACATAATAAGTATCATTTTATTCATTTTATTTAGCTCAAGAATTTGTATCAGACAATCACGTGCTTTCAACGTGTAGGCTGGACCTATTTCAATATCGAAGTACATGTATGCACGATCGAAGCATGAAGGCTGGCACTATAGATGGTCGGTGCCTACTGGTAAAGCCTACGCATCGTCAAACGGGGGAATAAAAAAAAGGGAGTAAAAATGTAAGAAGGAGAAACTATTTTAATGGGGATATCTGTTTTAAAATGGTATTATGTAAAAGGTGAAAAGAAAATTCGAAAAGGGGAAACTATATGAAAAGGGGTATAGTCGAAAAGGGGGATACTATATGAAAAGGGGGACATTCGAAAAGGAGGTTCTATGAAAAGGGGGAAATTCGAAAAGGGGGAAACTATATGAAAAGGGGGAAATTCGAAAAGGGGGAAACTATATGAAAAGGGGGAAATTCGAAAAGGGGGAAACATGAAAAGGGGAAATTCGAAAAGGGGGAAACTAGGCCTATATGAAAAGGGGAAATTCGAAAAGGGGAAACTATATGAAAAGGGGAAACTATATGAAAAGGGGGAAATTCGAAAAGGGGGAAACATGAAAAGGGGGAAATTCGAAAAGGGGGAAACTATATGAAAAGGGGGAAATTCGAAAAGGGGTTACTATATGAAAAGGGGAAATTCGAAAAGGGGAACTATTTGAAAAGGGGAAAGTCGAAAAGGGAACTATTTGAAAAGGGGGAAAGTTAAAAGGGAAAATATTTGAAAAAGGGGGAAAGCATTTCGCAAAAAGGGGGAAAACTGAAAATTTGGGGAGATGAATTATAAAAGGGGGAGTTTGGCGGAGATCAGACACCGTAATGATTAGATCATGTACAGTCATCTACGTGTTTATACTCTAAATTGTACGTCAAAGGGTGTACAGATTACGGATTTAGCATGGGGGACACAAAAAGGTGCTTAAAAACACATTTTGAATTTGTTTTTTGTCCATTTTGATACTATTAATGTGAGCGAGCGAATGATTAATTTGGGGTTGAGGAGGTCGGGCGGGGACATCTAGCCTATTTAGTTCGAGAGGGCCGATTATTCCGAAAAGGGCTAAAGTTATAGTTTCGTCAATTTACGTTAAAATTAGAGTTAAAATTAGGGTCAGGGTTATGCTCAGTGCCGGCACTACGGTGGGGGGGGTGGCTAGGTGAGTGAAAATATTTATCTTGACTCCCAAATAAATAAATCCATGACCCATTCCTCCCGAAGAAAATGACAGCCCCTTATTAAAGTTCCCTATCATCACATGCAAACATTATCAAATAACATCATCGGCAGCTACTCAGTTCTGACCTTAATGCCAGTAAGAATCACATTTCGTCATCAATACGGCCAATTGCCACGCCCATTTAGCACGGAAATAATGAAATACAAGTTTTTAAATCAGATATATCTAGCTTTTCCGTCATTAATTTTTTTTCCGTAATGGAAAATCCAAATAAAGAGTTTATGTTTCGGGTCAAATTATTTTGCCCTTTGCAATCAATGCCACTATTTTGCAAAAACAATTTTCCTTGTAACCTGTCATTTTCGCCTATACTTTAGCGTGTGGAATTTGTGTACATCCGGGTACCTTACATCGTAGAACACGGTAGGCGACTTGTAGATGTCACGTGCGCATCTATAAAAGCGCATTTATATATATACCCGAAGTCCACTGATGAGAGTTACAAAATCTTTCAAAGGCCCCCTTTGCAATGATTTTTCATCAAATTTACCCCCCTTTTTCATACAAAATCGAGGACAAAATTTGGCTAAAAACAACCCCTTTTTTGTAGTTTTTAATGACCAGAATTTCAAACACCCCTTTTCAATAATTAGAATTTCAAACACCCCTCATCAATGACACTAAATATTGACATAAAATTTCTGGATTTTCTCAAGTACCCATTTTATCCAAATTTCGCGGACAGTGCAAATTAAATACCCATATTTTTTGCTGATTTCACTGTCGAATTTCACGGACAGTGCAAATTAAATACCCGTATTTTGCCAATTTCGCGATTCTTGCTACTGGTAAAACAAGTATTCCTGAAAAAAATTGGTGTCAGTTCCAATTTACAATGTAATTATTATTTGAATGTAATGTTAAAGAGAAGTTTTGCACTGTAGCGCTGACAAGAACATGAGTGGTAGTTCATATATCATTAAATAGGCCCACATGTTTTGGCGCAACGTCAGCCTTCTATTCTTCAAATCTTTTCAGAGGGCGCACCACCAAATCACTCCACGATTTATGTACCAGTGAAATTCGGTTAAAATAGTCCACCGCTTATTTGAGCTTGTTGTGGCTTTATTTTCAAAAGATAATTGTCAAAATTCGCCCGTTTTCAGCTCATTTGCTTCTGGCAAGTGTCTACATGAAGGAATCTGAGAAAGAATCCCAATATTTTATTTCAGAGCTGAAGTTTTGGCGCAAATTTGAACAACGTCCGGTTTCAAAAATGAGTGATTTTTTAGGTTTAAATTTGAAATGGAGCCTTGATCTTTGGTTCGAGTTGTATTTTTTCCTGAATGTATTTTATGCTTTCTCTCCCCCACCAGCTCCAAGTACAGATAAAATACAAAAAGCTGAAAAAGGAAAAAAAAAAAAAGATGTGGACACCGTCGGCTTCCCCAGTGTATTGATCGGCCGGTGCCATTATCACGTGACTGTAGAAAAATGCTGTTGCCACCAGATATAGGCTAATTAAAACAGCGTATTACTATCAAGACTTATGTTTGAAAGCTGTCCTCAGATCGATGCGTGAAGTTTCCAGTCCATCACACTACGTGCTCTATATATTAGTCCATGTCGATATTAGCAAGACAGAGATTGCGTCTGATGACGTCATCTGTCAAAGTCGTTGATGATGAACCGGCGGTAACGGCGTCTTATTTTAAGCTTATTGTTAATTTTGCACCTTCAAACCGCACAAACCATCTCAAAAGTTATGTCTTTATAGTATGAAACTTTCTTTAGCGGGGGCTCCATGTCAACAATGCCTAGAAAAGTTGCTTTTTGCCTTGTAAAAGTACGTAATTTTTCGGCATTTCCTGGTATCAGGTCGATTCGGCCCAAACCAATTCGTCCACAGTTGACTTGGCCATATGCCAATTCATGTATTGGCCCCAAGCTAAGTCAGCCACAAACCAATTCGATATCGACCAAAAGGGATAAACGATTTAATATGTTAATGAATATATGTGACCGTCCATCACGAAACAGCTGTAAAGTCGGCTGGCGGTCAATTTTGTTTTATTTCGTGTTTAGAAAATATATCATAAGCTTTAAAATGAAAAATCATTTGACTCCAAACGATATCCAGAAGTAAAAAACAAGGGGGTTAAGTGCACAACGTACAAAAAAAAGTGACTATATCTCATTAACCGATGATCCTACAGATATGCGACCACTGACTTTTCTGTTCCTTTTTGACATATGGCACGACTCTCTAAGATATTTGGTTACAAATTTTAAAAAAGTGGCTATATCTTATTAACCAATGATCCTACAGATATGCGACCACTGACTTTTTTTTGTTCCTTATGACTAAGGGAAAAGTTTGACATATCTCACGACTCTGTAGGAAATGATGTACATCATCATCATCATACATCATCATTTTATTTTCATACAAATCGACATACAAAATATATATAAAAGACACAACATTTGAATGAGGAGATGCTCAAAAGGCCTGAAGCGAGCGCCCCCTTACACTGCCTTAAGTTACAACATACAATTATATACACAAAGCTAACAAATAAAAGAAAGAGGAGAAGAACATGCAAAGAAAGAAGCAATATAAATATTTATAACATTTCATATAGACATTCCACAGCTCACAGAAGAAATTGATAGTTGGGGTGGAGATGGGTGGGGATGGGTGAGGTCATTAAATAATGCCTAAATATTAGATGTAATTTTTTATTAGACTTTTCTTTATTTGTAACTTAAACTGGTTTACTGATTTTGCCATCTTTATATATTTATCAGTAATATTCCATTTCCTAGGACCGGCAGCTCACTGGAAGCCCGTGTTGTGAGGGCCACAATAACTGCGGCTACGTACCCGGGCTACGTACAGATACGCGAACGCTGACTTTTTTTGTTCTTTATGACCTGAGGAAAAGTTCGACATATCACACGACTCTTTAGGATATTTGGTTCAAAAGATAGAGGGTTAAGATTGGTTTGTGACCGAATGCAAGACATCAAGGCATCTAAATATACAGATTTGGTGTAAAAACAGCGGTTATGGAGAAAATCACGAAATAGTTTTGGCCAACTTTTTTTGTACTTCAATATACAGGGTTCGAATTAGCATGTGGGCGAATTGGTTTGGGGCTGAATTGACGAATAGTATTGATATCGATATTGATATTTTTACCCACGTGATATTTCGATATGATGATTCGAATTGTCACGTGATCGTCAAACCTGTACTAAAGGTGTCAGTTCTGCAGGAACTGACACAAAAATAACCCCTTTTATGCGCAATTTGGTAACCATGGTAACTCTCATGGTTGTCAACTTTTGTGTTGAGTTGGGGGGCCGGGGTGGAATGAGACGAATAAAATGGCTTACGTTGGTCCACAAACTGATGATCACGAGTCGAACCATGCACAGCACAGACCCTAGAAAGAATTATTCTTTCTAGGGTCTGTGGTCAGTCACGCCGCACTACAGGCGCGTACGCAGGGGGGGGGGCGTTAAATTTCGTATCGACCGTATAGCAAACAAGGTGCAGGCAACAGGGCGGAGCTATATGTATTGTAGACTATCGAAAAAATTGTTTTAGATAGTTTTGTCCAGTAACAAGAAGTTTCTGGTATCTGCCCACGTTGGGAAATTACCTGATTTTAAGTTCGACGTCATCATGGTATGGAGTAAAGAATTGTTTTAAAAAAGGCAGTTCAGTCAACTCTGAAAACCGTAGGCCTACACATAGAGATTCCCGAATGCAAATTATTTATGGCAAGTTTTGCCTGGTAACAGAAAGAATATGCATATTTTGAAACTGTCGAACAGAGCGTATACCATTGTTTGGCGTCTAAGTGCATGAAGTGTAACCATTAGACTATACAATAAAAACTTGACATGGTGAAGATTCCATGCTCATTGTGTCTGATTGTGACGTCTACTATTATTACAACTGAGCTAGCAGAGCGAATCCAGCTTAAGGGTAGACTCGGTATTGTTGGTCGAAGCAGCCAAAAAAAAAAATCGATTTTCATTGTCTTAATCAATATATTATTGAAAAATAACATTTTGATGTTTTGCAAAAGTTCATTCTACAAATCGTATACTTTGACAACTTGCTTGATTTATTGTCGTTAATTAGTTATGTATGTTTTATAAAAATGTTGTTGTTTCTGCCCTCTTTGCAACATAATTCAAGAACTACAGGACTACAAAAGGCCCATTCTCAGATAAAGCGTCCAAGTTTGGGCTCAGGAATTGCAAAATGCCAACCACGAAGAATTCGTGAAAATCATTCAGAATCGTAAACTTTAATAGTTTCAGAACACAAAACAATGCATGGGTGATTTTTCAACAATACTTCATTTTTGAGCAATATTACTTGTACGCATGGGGATAACGTATCAGTGGTAACGTATCTGTGAAGCCCTTTCCCACTTTTGTCTTAATCGTGCAAGTGTAAAAACTTACCGACTTAATGCCCATACTTGATCAGTCATCACCCAATGTACTAAAGTCTGATATGGTATTTGGCTTCATTTATCACAGCGTTTTTTCCGAGGGGAGTAGAATTTAGGTAACGTATCTGTGAACGCATGAACGTAACGTCAGGATTTTTTGCCATTAGTAGACCTGATTTTTTTACTTTGAAACCATTGTGTTATGTACCACATATATAATATAACTATAGAGCCTGCTTGATCCATAACATATGGGAACATTCATATAGCCAGTTATTTTGACAGATTGTTGTTCATTAGAAATATGGTAACGTATCTGTGAACAATTTTGGCGACATAGTCTCAAAGACCTGTTGGAAAAATTTAATAACTTGCGTTGTGATGTTTTATACTTTATTATTAGGGCATGATACCACTAATGAAAAGTACCTATAATCCATTATTATGCGCGCATGTTTAACGAACAGGGACACATTATACGGAACGTACCTTGGCTGGCGACATGGAGGAAAACAATGGACATGCATAATCAGCTTTATTGTTTTATACTTTCTAGGCATGTTACAACCTCCAGCCCCACACATTTTAGAAAGCAACTCCTAAGTATTAGTTATATTAATAAAAGTCATTTCTTTCTGACGAAACAAGTCTGAATACGACTTGACACTATGGGCGACACAGATTTGGCTTTTTGGACACTTTATCGGAGAATGTGCCAAAAGTATATCTGTGAATATTTGAATTCTTCTGCACACTCGCTATGAAATGATCAATGCAAATTTTGCTAAAGCTCACTACTATTCGCAAGATGATGTGAACTACCAAATCGCAACACTGAGTTGAAAATAGGTGCTAACCTTAAACTTATACACGATCCAAGAGCAATCACATTCTGGATATTATTAATTGTTTCTTTTTGATTTTACAGGACTTTGTTTTATTAGCTAACTAGAAACAAGAGGTTTTTGTATCAGATAAAGGTTGAGAAACAGACCATTACCAGACTGTTGATATGTTACAGTTGGTTGGAGGTTGAGACCCCGATATACGATAGGGGTCGAAACCTTATCAACCAACCAACATTTCTGGTAATGTTCTGTTTTGAACCTTTTAACTTTGCACCAAAATAATGCAATAATAGTTCAAAAAGAAATTTAATGTCAAACTTTAATTTCTTGAATAAAAAACACTAACACACATCAGAATCCATCATTATCAAATCAATACAGGATTGATCTCAATTAGCCTTTTTCTAGATATGGCGGACATAATAGATGTGGCGCTGCACGAAATGGGTAAAGTCTTTAGAATTTGCCGAGTTTTACCCATATTGAAGACTGCCCTCCTACGCCATATCTCGAAAAGGCTAATACGCATATCCCGGGTTTCTCTACCGGATATCGATTTGCACCAAAATGTCTTCCCAAATTATGCGTATTGCATACCGAAGAGATGGATTAACCTTTGAACTGTATCTATTGTTAGGAATATGCATATTACCGTGCTAGAATAAGACAATTTTAATGCTAATTTATTGCACATGCTGAGGAAGCCTGATTACCTTTTTAAAATAGCCGAGTGGGAGGGTTTTCAATGAAATATTTTTGTGTAAAAACTGAAGTATCATATGTATAAAAGAATATTTGAATATTAAATGTACATCATAACGATTCGTGATAACCAATCGTGCTACAGTTTATGGGGTTTAGGAAACAGAGATTTTATTTCAATTTTATATACGCAAAATATTTTCTGAATTTAGTAAAAATTAACACTGAATTGATGGTGAAAATTTTATGTAAAATTTACATTATGTCCCTACTAAAGATTACTGTTTCGTCTTTATGGGAATCTAATCTTTTAATATCTTAAAAACTTTGGGGACCTATGTGGACTTATTGCAAAATCCAGAACGTTTTCATAGATTGAATACAATACCGCTCTTTTCAAAGATACTAATCTTACAGGTGCGAGTGATCAGCCTTTCTTTGACATCTATTGTTCAATGCATCGGTGCCGTGTGAACGTTGTAGTGCAGGGCTGCAGGGCGATATAGTCAAAATTGTATTCATCTATTGCTATGGTAGTTAATCCGATTAACTACGTCACTTCGACGGCGAATAAGGACTTCTGTAACTTTTGAAATCCGACCCGTTACCATTGAAATGCTTTTAACTTTATTAGCAGCAACAAATGAGGTGTAAAAATTCGCAGTATGAAAAGATGCGAGTTTATTAATTTACTCAATACTCTTTTGGTTGTAAATTGTGGCGACTTTTTCAAGTGTTTACGATATTTTTTGAGCAGTGCAGTTTCTCTAACTGTGACACAGACCATGGATCAGTTTCAGTTATTCATCTTATTAAATAATTAATGTCAAAACCAAAGCAGTTACATTATGCATATATTTTGCTTAATTGCCAGGTGGACTTAATGTTGCCATGGCGTCTTTTATCTCGAAATTGCTCGGAAAAGGTGAGTGAAAAGTTCTTTCTGCATATATTCCATAAAAGAAAAAACAAAACAATACAAAACAATGCAGAACAAAACAAAAACTTTTTTTTATTTTTTTTTATAAATTAGGCCAATAGGTTCTAAAATCAATGATGACGTTGCGTTGTGACCAGAATCATTATTATCATGATTATGGCACGCCTGGCACGACAAAACTTTTATTTCAAGTTCTAGATAGATTTTTGGTTATTAATACTCATAATGTGAATCACTTGTCTCAATGTGACTACCCAGGCAGCCTAGGATCTGATTTAATTTGAAACTAACAGTTACGATTAAGGGTATGAGTTTTTATTCTGTTTTAGTACCATGCTAAGCATACGGATAAACCGGTTGCGGTGCACTTTTCTCAGCATATAAACTGACTGTCATGGAATTTCTGAATACCCAATCTAAATTCTCATCAGGTGTGACACCGTGGAATTTATATTTTTGTTTAATACGTATTCGGTTTTGTCAGTGGTTCTCGTATCCCTGCTAAAAAGAAAGAAATGTTTGAAAGCGTAGGTATGGCTTAGGTGCTCCTACCATACCAGTTCACTGTATTTATCAATTTGCGAAACCAAACATCATTTTTGAGATCCGTCACTGTCAATCACGTCACGTTTGCCAATTTTTCTGTTCACCGTATAAAAAAATACACATCCCAAAACGTAATTACCCCCTTCATTATGAGAAAATAACTCAAAGCTATGCATCAAATTTTAATTGCAAATTTTGATGACTCATTTGTCTTCATAATGTCAATAGCAGGCAATTTGTTGACATTGTGACCCTTTGAATGAAAAAGATGGCAATTTCAAACACATAAGCCCATTGAAAATGTTGCTTTTGTTGCTAGAATGCTTGTTCATCACTGGTCACCACTGGTCATCATCGACCAGTTATGTAAAAATTGTAATGGTACACTGACTTATTGAGTATCTTTTTTTGTGCAACGTTTGATTGAGCATCTTTTTTATTCAAAGAGTTACCATGGCTACCAATTTTGAGGTATCGAGACAAATATGGTATCTAAATTTTGGATAATTTAACTGGGATACTTTTTGCTATTTCAGTTTTAAAAATTGGATGCAAACATTTTGAGTTATTGTCTGATAATGAAGAGGGGTAGTAACTTTTTGGGATGTGTTCGTTAAATAACGCACATGTATGTATGATTTAGCAGACAAACCTTCCGCTCCAGGACAACCTACCTACAAACACACAGGCGACTCGTCGGTCAAGATTACTTGGTCAGCACCCGGAAGTGACGGTGGTTCTCCAATAACAGGATATATCCTGCAACAAGAAAAGTTCTTGAATGGGAAATGGGAAAAACTGCAAGACTTTGAGGTAAAAGTTGAATCCGTTGTTTTGGCAATCATGATTTTAGGCTGTTGATTGTCTGCAGATTTTAATTATTCGAAATGACCATGTGTAGTTATGTTGGTGTCGATTTTCGCTTGATCCTGAATTATTATTATTATTATTATTATTATTATTATTGTTATTGTTATTATTGTTATTGTTATTATTATTATTATTATTATTATTATTATTATTATTATTATAGTAGTAGTAGTATTGGTGTTATTATTTAATATTATTATTATTATTATTATTATTATTATTATTATTATTATTATTATTATTATTATTATTATTATTACCATCAATATCATCATCGGTATTACTTACTATTTCATTTTCCAAACCTAGGTTACTGAGACCATTTACGATATCCATAGACTGGAAGTAGGGGCTCACCAATTCCAAGTATCAGCAAAAAACGTCAATGGGATCAGCGAACCAAGTCTACCTTTAAGACTGACTCATGGTAAGATTTCTTTCTGACAGAGAATCCATATCAAATATCTCAAACAGTTTCCAATTTCCAAAAGAAATCGCTTTACCATGTAGGCCTAGATAATTATTTTTATTAACTGAAAAATGAAAAAAAAAGAATTCCTCTTGATCATTTTGAACTGCTTGTAAGCGTAGAGTCGTAATTTTTTGTTTTATACTTGAAACACACCCATCCGCTTCAATGTTAAAGATGACATGACTAAACAGAATTTATTTACAGGCATTTCACGAAAAATCTCTGACCTATCGAAACTTAAAATATTCGTTAAATAACCTACGCATGCTTTATTTAGCAGACAAACCTGACGTCCCAAGACAACCTGCATTAAAGTATACAGGCGACACGTCTGTCCAGATTACATGGTCAGCACCTGAAAATGACGGTGGTTCTCCGATAACAGGATATACCCTGCATCATGAAAAGTACCTGAATGGAAAATGGGAAAAACGACGAGACAAAGAGGTACTAGTAATCAAAGAGGTTTATATGAGAAGCATGTAAACACAATAAATTACGCAAAGTATTGTTACTCTGATGACGTATTGATTTGCCCACAAGCTAGAAGGGGAGAGAGCGAGAGGGAAAGGTGTAAAAAAGAAGAAAAAGATGAAACGGAAAGAAAAACGAGAGTAATAAATGGAATAATGATTATTTAATATTGAAACTAAATACATAACAGCATAAGGTAGCCATTCGATGTGTGCGTTACGTAATTTTACGCACAGTCGGGTATTTCACATAAGTCACCAAATTCTACAATATGTTAGCGCTCAATATGGAAAATAGCTGAATAAAAGCTTTAGTTCATTTGAGGTAACAGTTCGGTTCATTATTTGTGTATGATCTTTGTAGTTTGTTTCTTTATTGTAATTTTCGAAGAGAAAGAACCTTTGGTTGCCATTCACGAAGTCCTTGTTGTGTAGCAGAACAGACCGCTGTCCATTTACTTGCAACCCTTGATCTAACTTGGATTAGGAAAGCCCAAAGTCCGAGTTTCACACTCAACAACAACAATAACAATACAACAGCAGCAGTAATAATAATAATAATAATAATAATAATAATAATAATAATAATAATAATGATAATAATAATAATAATAATAATAATAATAATAATAACAATAATAATAACAATAATAGTAGTAATAATAATAATAATAATAATAACAATTTTTTCGTTCCTCAAAAGAGGATTTTATTGCAGTATATATAAGCCACTGGCCAAAAAATGCATTGATAATAATAGTAAATAATTTATTAAAATTCACTTAAATATTTATCTCTTGTCTTGCAGGCGTGTTACAGATGTTTTTCCAAATTATCTAAAATATTCTTATTTGTAGCATGCAATAGTATGCAAATTTTAATAATGCTCTTCTTTTTACATTTTAATGACAAGCTTAAAAGGAACATCGTCGATGTTGTTGGCATGCAAGCAGGCGCTCAATACCGATTCCAGATATCAGCCAAAAACGTCATGGGGGCCAGTGATCCAACTCAACCCTCATTGAGTGTAACAACACAACTTACACACAGTAAGACAATTTTCATTCGACTGAAGAACGTCTATCACGCCATATGAATTAAGGGGGTACTACATCCCTGCCCAATTTTGTGCCTATTTTTGTATTTTTCTCAAAAATTATAGGGCATTGGTGACAAGTAAGATATGTATATTATAGGGGCAAGGACTACAACTACTGCACTGAAAATTCAACTCATGGCAAGTATCCAGCAAACACAAAAACGTTTTTAAAACGTTTTAAATGAGTATTTATTGGCTTTTGGTTAAGGTAAAAACGTTTTAATAACATTAAAATGTCGGGTTATATAAATGTCATGAAAACGTTTTAAAACGTTTTGTATGAAAACACACTACAGCAATGTTTTAAAAATGTTTTCAAAGTGTAATTGTAAACTATTTTTGCAAACATTTTTGCCAAATATTTTGTCAACATTTTAATAACATTATGTTCAAATATTTGCACCCAGCAAACACAGAAATGTTTTAAAATGTTTTTTTCAAAACGTTTTAATAACATTTAAATGTAAAATATTTTTTCAACCTCAAAATGACATCTTGTTTAGAATGTTTTGTATCAAGTTTTCAAAAATGTTTTTGGAATGTTATTAAAACGTTTTTATACCCTTTGTATAACCCGACATCTAAACGTTTTCTGTAAAACATTTGTGTTTGCTGGGCAGTAGATTATCAAAAAATGTTTTTTTATGTTATGAAAACGTTTTCTGACAACCTTTTATAACCTTTTGCGAATGATGTCGAAAACGTTTTGTGTTTGCTGGGTAGTTATTGATCAAATATTGGTTTCCCCTCATTTTTGACCGTAACTCCACAACTGCAACTGTTGTCTGTGTTGAAATAAAATTTCCAGTGAAGTAGTCCTTGCCCCTATAATATACATATCTTACTTGTCACCAATGCGCTATAATGTTTGAGAAAAATGCAAAAATAGGCACAAAATTGGGCAGGGGTATAGTACCCCCTTCATGTGTTAAAAATGGCTGTTTAAATATAATTATTTAAAGGATATTTAGAATCAAAGCTACGCAACCCTATGTGTGCGCATTTTCGATCAGCAGCTGCTGTATTACACACATGGCTCATATAATGCAGGTAAAGGTAAAATTCTCTTTCCCATGTACGCTTGTTGACAAACATTAATTGCTGCTGTCTGGGAGCACGATCCAGCCAGACGGCAACCGCAGTTGCCAGTTAAACAACCAAACACAGGCTACTACCACTAGAAGAAGTTTTTGATGAGAAAATGGACATTTCGATGAGAAACGGCCAAAATGGTGAGAATTTAAATTTTCTCATTCTTTTTGATGAGAAAATAATAATGTTTATTTTGAGCTCAGCGGGGAGTTTTAATAAGACAATAATGATTGATACACACACCAGGAAGTTTCTCATCCAAAAGAATGAGAAAATTTAAATTATCTCCATTTTGGCCGTTTCTCATCAAGATGTCCGTTTTCTCACCCAAAACTTCCTCTAGAGTACGTAATACCCACTACACACTTATAACAGGCAAAATAATTAGAACCATGGTCATTAGTTGTTTAGTATTGTATCAAAAGCGTATCCAACTATAATAATCCTGATTTAGTACATTTTTGATACACGCCATTTGATATACTTTTGATACATCTCGTTCGATACATTTTAGATACATGGCATTTGATACACTTTTAATACAGGATAAGAATTGGAACGCTGATTTGATACACTTTTGATACATCTCATTCGATACATTTTTGATACGTGCTTTTTGATACAGAATAAGAATTGGAACGCTCATTTGATACATTGTTGATACATCTCGTTCGATACATTTTTGCTATTTTTTGATACATGATTAGAATTGGAACGGTCATTTGATACTATATTGATATGTTCCAATTGATACATTTTTGATACTTTATCAAATGAGCGTTCCAATTCTTATCCTTTAATTTCACACATTTTTGATACGTATCAAAGTGTATCAACTTTATGCTAGGGATAACCATATGCGGGTCATTTCGGGGGCCATTTTGCAGCGTCATAAACTCGGAATAATGCTTGATAAACCCCATTTTTGGATTCAGCAGGTTCCAATTATTAAAGATACCTAGGTTATGAACGTTTACTAAAAATTGCTTCAACAATCGTACAGAACATAATTATTTTCCTCTAGTCTACATCATCAATTTGAATTTATTTATTTGTTTAAAGGTCTATTATTAACAGAATTTTATTATAGTATACAATAATTGAATCTTTTGTTGCATCTTATAACAGAAGATTTTCAAATTCATTTGTAGTAGTTTTTAAAATCTACTTTGCATTTGTTTTTCTTGACAGTCACTAGATCAAGTACAGAAACATTGATCCCTAAGCCACAACACAGAGGAGAACAGGAAACCCAGCCTGAATCTACCACTCCTGTCAGTCCAGGTAAATCAATAACAGAAGGAGAAGTAACACAACCTGAATCAACTACTACTGTTGTCAATCCAGCTAAAGCAACTACAGAAGAAGAGGTAATCGAGCTAAAATCGGTCAGTCCAGATGAATCAAATACATATACAGAAGAGGTAATCAAGCCTGAATCTAACACTTCTGTCAGTTCAGCTGAATCCACTACAGAAGAAGAGGTAATTCAAACAGAACTCACTACTCCTGCGAGTCCTGCTGAACCAACACGTGAACACGTGACTGAAGGCCTGCCAACGTCTGCATCAACACAAGGTACATTAAGATTTTTCCATCATTTACTATTTCGTTGTTTGTTTAAGGAATTTAGAAAGTGTCAAATACGCAAGGGAATATCAAACGTTTTCCACTTTTTGATTTCATGAGTGAATTTCCTGAAATGTTCTAATAATTGTAAATAATTATGGAGTATGAACCTTTGTCTTTCAAACCATATGTTTTATAAGTAATGATGTATGCTGTATACTTGCAAAACAGCACCACCAGGTTACAGACACTACCTGAAATATGGTACAATGTAACTGGAAAAATAACAAGCCAATTTAGACATTGCTTTATTTTCCTGAAACTATCTGGAACAGAAGTTTGGAATCGTTTGTCGTTTGGCGCGCACAACGGTAATCATGGCAATGTGATAAGACGTGGTTTACGCCATACTCTCTTTAGACCTAATTCATTTCTAGGCAATTTGCAGGATCATGTGAAATATCTTGACTATCCCATCGCAAACCCTACCATCATATTTTTCTTAGAAAAATTTGTTTGCTTTACTTAAAAATATCAACTGCCAATTTATGATACGGACGTGCCACTAAACCTTGCTTCTCTCTTTGAGTGCGGTGCTTGAAAGCTATAATAAACCGTTTAATTATCTCCTTGTAATTTTTCATTTTGAAATCATATGCTATGATGGGTAAAATGAGTTTAGAATTATCCACTATGTAATATTAAACATTGTCGATTCCAATGCACATGGTACAGTACGTCACAATATACAGGGTGTCCCAAAAAAAAGAGGCCCCACATTGCGCCCTCTTTTTCTCCTATTTCTGAAAAGTTGATCAAATATATTTTGGTATGTAAAGAAACCTTCAATCGCTAGCTTTAATAAACCAAAACAATTATTTCAATCGGATCATAACGTTTGAAGATATGTCCTTTTAAAGAAATGTATCCGTTTTTCACTCTGTCCACGGAGGAGGTTTGGCTACTTCAAAGATTGAAAATTGCATATACCATGCATGAATATAAAACATTCCTCGATGATAACTTTATAAGTTAACAACTTTATTGAAGGGAATGGGCTTTACCGGTGGGCTTATGGGTTATGGATTTTGTTAAGTGTCATTAATTTGGGCGAAATTGAGGTGGGATGGGACTTCTTTTGCTATAATTGCAATTACGTATGTTTTTCTCGTTTCTTGCTTTCTTTTTATTGACAACATAAATCATTTCTCTTTTTGGAATAAAAGTTAACCCTGAAAAGGGCTGTTTAGTTTGTCTTTGGTTCTTTTGAAGTGAGTTTACTGTGCTGCTCTGCCCTCTACCTCCGTGACGAATACAGGTTTCAGCCCTAGTTCTCATTGCATTAATTGCGTTGCGTACCATCCTTAAGGCCTTGTGCGCCGGATACTTGCGAATGCAGCAGTAATACGGGGTTGCGAAGATGTTTGAAGCTAGCTGGTGATCCTTGCTTCCAAGACTAATGCTATTATCTATCCATGTCATTAACCGTGTGTTTCGTTTAAATCTTTGATGTAGCCAAACCTCATCCGCGGACAGAGTGAAAAACGTGTACATTTCTTAAAGAGGGCATATCTTCAAAAATTGTGAGCCGATTGAAAGCATTGTTTTGGTTTATTAAAGCTAACGATTTAGGGTTTCTTTACATACCAAAATATATTTGATCAACGTTTCAGAAATAGGAGAAAAAGAGGGCGCAATGTGGGGCCTCTTTATTTTGGGACACCCTGTACGTCTGCGATGCGCATCAATTGCATGTTTCGTCTCAATGTTGCACTACATGGTGACGCACCATATGAGCAATGGTACTAAGTTTTTGTACCATACGTCAGAGCATAGGCCACTATGTGATGCGAAAATTGTTGCCAATTCCGTTTTTCTGAACTGAAATACTAACGGATGGTCCATACATCACTTAACTATTACCGGGTGTCCCAAAAAAAGGTTACATGCAGATTTTTGAAAATAATCTAAGCTAATGTTAACCAATATAAATATCCTTTTCATGGCATAATCTATGTACCCTCTACTAGTACCCCTGTGAATGTCAAGTTCACAACCTACGTACTTAACCCGCATTCCAGGCATTCCTGGCCAAGCTCTTTATGTGACATAATACAACACGAGGTTCATTATACCACTGTCACAGCCACCGTGCATTTGGCGGGACACTTGAGCAGGTCCAGCCATAGTATGGCAGATGCAGTCAGAAATGTTAAAACAAACATCAGCAATTTCAAATCAACAAAATCCAAGCAATGCCTAAATGCAAAAGATTGGTATTCATTTCACTATGTTGATAAGGGAGATACAGCGTGCAGAACTGCTTTCACCAAAACATGTTCTTCTGTAATGACCATCTTCCTTTTTAACTACCAAGAGTCAAGCAGCTCTAAAACTTAGCAAACAGTTACTAGAGGGATGAGTAAATAACATCTGAAAAAAATACATTGTTTTGTTGTACCATCACAAAGTGCGGTTCATTTTCTACACGTAACCTTTTTATGGGACACCTTGTGTATGTAAAAACAGAGATCATTACTTAAATAATCTTTTCCATACGCCACATTAATTAATTATTACTAATTGTAATGTGGTCTGTGAAAACCCTTCACATGGGCCATTTTAAATTTGTGAGTTTGGTAAACAAAGAACATGGATTGAAAAAATAAAGAAATATATAGTTAAAGAGTTTTAGCCTTTATTATCTTTATAAAACAAAATATGATAATGCATCACATGAAGGGTGTTCACAGATTACATCTCAATTAATTAGACAATTTTGGACTTTGGCAAATTGGAAGATAACGATATCTAAAACCGGCATGCTAAATATCTTATAAATGGCAACAACAGCAGCAGCAACAACAACAAAAAAAACCCTTGGTAGACTCCAGTAGTAAAGTGGCATAATGTGTGACCGCAACCTTCAACATGGGGTCTTCCTGGGACATATTGTATGAAAAATAGGGGGGTTCGGTGGCAAATGGAGGTCTTTTGCGGGCAGATGATAAGAAAGTGGAGTCCTTAGATGTAAGATACTAAATGAGACATTTCGAGGAAAGATACTAAGTGTTTACCGTTCTACCTCACTTTCTGATGAAATCCCATGGATGTTGGATGAAATATCAAGCAAGTCATATATTTGTTGGGAGAACTAAAATCTATGTTGATCATACTAAATATTGATTCTTTCGGGAGGCAGATTCTAAAAGTTTCTTACATTATCCTACCACCAGACATGGCGACCGGCGCTCTACCACCAAGTGAGACGGACGTCGCTCTACCACCAGGTGAGACGACCGCTGCTCCACCAGGTAATACACGGTGCTTGGGCTGAGATTGTCATATTGATTGTATTGTACACTTCAGAGTACTCCTTTGATCATGAAAGATATAGTAATATATCACAACTTGTTTGTTTTTGTTTATTTTTGACTTTGAGTGTCCAAGACAAAACAGTTTTTCAACTGAATGTTTTGAAAGTTTTCAAAAGGCACTACAATTGTGGCCAGAAAATCACTTCATCATTGGCTTCTAAATAAATTGCTTAACCATTTTGGAGTATAGTATGGCTATTTCCTGAAAACGACAAGCATGAGTGTACATATTTTTGATGTTTTACTTAAAGGTTCTATAACCAAACAGAATTGGCCAATGCGAATATTCCACGAGATATCTGAGTAGCCGACCTCATTTGCATTTAATCTTAAATGTTCGTTAAACTAACATACTATAATTGAAAACAGAGATACAAAGACTATTGTGCGTCTGACGTCACTGTCAATCAAAGTCCCTACGATCCTTGATTGGTAAATTAGCGCGTAAAAGGAGGTCGATTTATATGGTGCCGATCGGAGAAAAGGAATAGCAGAGAGTGGCGAAAAAATTACGTACTTTTTCAAGGCGAAAAGCAATTTTTCTAGGCATTGTTGACATGGTGCCTTCGGGAATGAAAGTTTCCTACTATAAAAACCTAACTTTTGAGATGGTTTGTATGTTTGAAGGTACAAAATTAACAATAAGGCGACCGGTTTTACCGCCGCGTTCAGCAACTCATCATCACGACACACTTGTAAACAAACCGTGTTTGAGTTTGATTGACAGATGACGTCAGACGCATTTTAGTCTTTTTATCTCTGTCTTCAATATATGTATGTTTAATTTACCAACCAGAAGCCCCAGGACAACCTTCCTCTGAGTACAGCGGGGATACGTCTGTCAATATCACTTGGTCTCCACCTGAAGGTGACGGTGGTTCTCCGATAACAGGATATATCCTGCAACAGGAAATGTACATGGATGGAGAATGGAAAAAACAACCAAATATTGAGGTAACATAGGCCCTATTGAGTACGTTTTTGTTTTGGTAAGGCCAAAACAAAAATTGTTGTGTTGTCCTCAACCGACCGACCCTAAATCCTGAAAAATCAGGGTCGCATTTTTTTTTTCATTATGATTTTTACAAATTTATTCAAAAAATCAATGTTTTTCACTTAAAATTTATATTTTATTGAGTGACTAGTCTTAAATTGGTTACCTAACATGTCTAACAAGTATCCAGAAGTCAAAATTGACAAATGTCTCCTATTTGGAGAAGCATTATTTAAATATTTGTGGGATTAAAAAAACCTGAAGGTTAAAAAAAAAAATCCGACCGACCGACCCAACTTTCCAATTTTTTCCCACTTGAGGGCAACACAACAATATTTTTTTGGGCCTAATGCATGTTTTATTGTGTTTTTGATCGTCTGTGGAGTTAAAAATGTTCAAAGTGACATTGTGTATATTTGTGATTTTAAAGAGAAACAACGGAATATTGTAAGATTGTTATTATTATTATAATAAAAAATCAATATTGATAAATTAATTATTATTTTATGTTATGTATTTTAATTACAAGGTTACTGATGCCACCTTCGACCTTTGTGACATGCAAGTAGGTGCTCAATACCGATTCCAAGTTTCAGCCAAAAACGTCAGAGGGATTGGCAAACCAAGTCAACAATCTTTGATTGTTACACCACGACTGACTCATAGTAAGATTGTATTTCGACAGAATCAATCACGTCAAATGAATTATTACGTTATAATAAACCCCTCAAATAAAGAGAGTCCGCAGTTATGTAACCTGTCCTACAACACCTGATGTTGTTATGACAATATGTGATTGATAAGATCATGTGCAGAATCCTGTTAGCCCCAATTTGTACCAAATTGGCTACCAAACACTCTAAATTGACAAAGATTGATACCAGTATAATACGTTGGTGCATTTTCAAAAGTTGCAAAAACTTACTTGCCCGCGATGGGCCCCTGCCGACTATTCCAGGTGGCGGTGCAATGCCCGGTTTATTCAATTGTTAATTTGAAACGCATATGAATGTTCAAGTCCAGGATAAAGTTTAAACAGCCTTACCCATGCTAACCAAATTACAACCATAATACCCGCGCTCTAGAACTGTTTTAACGTGTATCTGGGTATTAAGATTTGTGGAAGCATGTATTCAGATTTTATTAAAACAGTTAAAAACATAATCAGTGTACTTCGGTTATACAGTAAGCCAAAGATTTAAGGTACCAGTTATGTTCACCCCTGTATATCCTAAACAAAGACAGATATGTCAAAATTAAAACAAGCAGCCACTACCTGTACTTTTTAGCTATGATTTAAGACCTTATTTGTTGAAATTGGTTGAAAATTAAAGAAACGGTGATCTGAAACCTAAGGAAGAATCGAAATCAAAACTTGCAATTTTGTGTTCTATTCAATGAAAGCACGACGCTAGTTTCAACGTGCTAATCAATGGAAGCACGGCGATTTTATAGTTCCCTTCTTCGATGACGCCTTGTGTACAAATCAATAGGGCTTGCAATGGAGCAAACTGCAACTTTTAAATAGGCATCTTCCTTGGGTTTTGGATGTCGCATGATGCAGTCATGTCTACAGTAGAATTCACCACCACCTTTGCAGGACTTAAACCCCATTAAAAGCTATAAACCAAGAACTACCAAGATAACACTCATTGAAAACAGATCTTCTTTGGTTATATCCACACTACACATGTTTATGTTTTACCTGTGCAATGAGCAATGAGCTGGTATTATAGTTTCAGTTGGGTGAACGATTATAAAGCAAACGCAAGGTAACAATACTGTGTGGGCCTTTGTTCACGAAATGAGACAATAGTGTGCATATTGTTAACCAGCATTTTTTAAAATGAGAAACATAATGGCTGTGGTCCGTAACACGGTTTGGAAATAATTTCTTCATATTTTTGGTGTTATCTGTCGTTTACATATCCTTCCTAAAACACCAAAGTGCGAATATTTCCAAACACCTAAATTAGCTAAAAATTTAGGACATGTTACAAAACTATATTTTCTAGAATTTCAGAAGAGTACTTTAAATATTGGCTGGTTATTTTTCACACAGTGACGTTAACAAGGCAATGTCCTATTACCTATAACATACACTAAAACACCAAAGTGCGAATATTTCCAAACATCTAAATTAGCTAAAAATTTAGGACATATTACAAAACTATATTTTCTAGAATTTCAGTACTTTAAATATTGGCCGGTTATTTTTCACACATTGACGTTAACTAGGCAATTGCCTATACTTCTAACATACACTATTTGTAGAGGTCACGCGTCAATGGGTGAGAGCACTGTGTATTGTGTATAGGAAAACGGACAGTAACTGCAGTATGGTGTCTTTATTTCTTGAACGTTTTCAACAAACAAGGTCTTAAATTCAAGCTAAAAGACGCAGCTATTGACTCTTTGTTCCAATTATGACATCACATACCTGTCTTTGTTTAGGATATACAGGGGTGAACATATAAACTGGTACCTTAATTTTTTGGCGTACTGTATTTATAAATGCGCTTTTATAAATACGCACGTGACCACCTCCGCGCTGCCATGTCAGTTCGGGGGCACTCGTAATTCAAAGACGTCTCTGATATCATAATATACGGGTCAGTGATTTCACATACGGGGAGTCTGACGGCGAGCTTTGTTGACAGCTGCGCACTCGATGCAGCACATCGGAACGAAGCTGAGTGTATTTATTTAGAATAAACTTTCCTATGTTTAGCAAATATCTACCTGTGCAAAAAGTATATCAATCTGTGCAGATTCCTACAAAAGGTCCCAGAAAACACTTATATTGCAAAATCGAGCCATTTATGGTCTAAATCCAACGTTTGAAGTTAAAAATGATAAAAATTAAAAATCCCAAGTCATTTTCAGATCGAATGTCACAACAGACCCTGGCCTGTGTCGCTCTCTAACCAGGGGCGTAGCTAGCTTTGTTGGTCGGATGGGGCAAAATATAAAATATATATACTTATAGCAGGTTTTTCAGAGAGACTGTAAAAAAGGACTTTATTAGGGACAATGTATGCGCGTACACTGTAAATCTAATGTGTTTAGGTTCTAAATGTTAAGCTGTAACACTTTTTAAACATATACACACTTTTTAAACACATAAATGTGTTTAGGAATAACTGAAAATATTGTTTTCCAGATTTTCAAGAAACGATTGGTATTTTTGGAAACCCCTACTCTTAAGGGAAGGGGTATGAAATTTTGGACAGTATTTATTGTGGGACATGAGAGCACATCAGAAATATCGAATTGCATTCTGAATACGAAGAATGTCCTTCTGATATCAAGTAATTTTGATTTTTTGAAATTCGCAACGTAATACACATTTTATGGCAAATCATTAAAATTGATATTTTGATATTTAACAGTACTCGAAGTAAACTTTATAAATCTAATAATTTATACTTAAAGTGTATGTAGGTCGGATGAAAAGCCGACGATCAATTGAAAATTTTGACCTTTCGTATTATAGAAGATATGGATTTTTTTTGGGGAAAAAATCCATATCATCAATATGAAAGGTCAAAATTTTCAATTGATCGTCGGCTTTTCCTCCCAGCTACATACACTTTAAAGAATATATCATTAGATTTATAAAATATACTTCGAGGACAGTTATATCAAACATTTGAAAAATATCAAATTTTAATAATTTGTCATAAAATTTGTATCATATCGTTAATTTCAAAAAATGAAAATTATTTGATATCAGAAAGACATACTTCGTATTTAGAATGCAATTCGATACGTCTGAGGTGCTCTCATGTCCCACAAAAAATACTGTCGAAACGCTCAAAACGCTCATTCCAGATCCCTTAAACATCACATAATTATCCAAAATAAAATCAATACTGTCCCTTTGGTTTACAAGTTATTGCACTTTTGGATTTGTATCTAAACGCATCCTAAACACTTATACCCCATCCTAAACACCATGTTTAGCGTGTATTTATATTATATATATTTAGATATATGGGTGAACTTTGGTGGAAAACGGGCTCCTTGCTCCTTTTCATTTCCTTTGCCTTCCCGATTTTCTTTTTCATTTTTCGTCAGAGGGGCACTGTTCTCTTACATTTTTGTCGGGGGGGCACTCTGTCCAACCTGCCCCACCGCTGGCTACGCTACTGCATCTAACTGAACTGAACATCCCATAATAATACTAATGATGTAATTATTTTATATAATGGGCGGGACTCACCGTGTTTTTGATGAGAAAATTCAGGGACCTACAAATATTTAAAAAGTGCGAATAATTTATACAAAAGTTTGGGCGACACTGCTCATATTGGATCCGACTTGCAATTAATAACATGTTAATAACAGTAACATTATTTTGCAAAAACCTATTGACGAACAAGGCCAGTCTAGACTAGATAAGGCCTAGCCTATCTGTATACATAGGCCTATGTCTATGGTAAAGGCCTTGTGTTTCTAATATTTAACCAAACAATGAACAAAGAATTATATTAATAAAGGATATAAATCAAATATTTACTGCTCTAAATTCAGGATCTGGTGGAATCTATATTGGTCCCATGGTGAATTGGAGAACGACGTGGGCCTATATTTAAAATATTAGGCCCACGGTCTCCAGTTCACCACGTGGATCAATAGCTTCCACCTGATTCCTTTTGAGCAGTAAATATTTGTATAACCAACGCCCGGGGCATGAAAGTTTTGAAAAAGGGGCGTATATTACAGAGGAATTTTCAAACTGAAGTTTTTTAATCTTAGAAAAGCTTTTTAAGGTTATTAATTATTTTAAACTGTTGTGATTTCGTAGTTCACAGCATCTTACGAATGGTAGTGAGCTTTGGCAAAACTGCATTGCTCAATTCATAGCGAGCGTGTAGAAGAATTAAAATATCACAGATATACTTTTATAGGTGCTGCGGTTCTTGAGTTACGTTGTAAAGAGGGCTGAAACAACAACACTTTTGTAAAACGTACATAACTCATTAACAACAATAAATTAAGCAAGTTTGCAAAGTATACGATTTGTAGAACTAACTATAGACGAATCCAAATCCACGCATTCCTACACCTGACTAGCAGCCTTTAGTTGGGTACCCGTCGGCTACAATGCACCCAAAATGTGAAATGATTTGGCCTTGGCGGAAATTTTAAACTGCATTCCATCACCCGTTTTACACCTTCCGCGAAAAGACAGGTAGACAAAAGAATAATTAAAGTTTACAACACAATAGGCCCTACAGTTCCCTTCGGCAAAACACACAGCTTCTACCTGGTCTATTCGCTGTTGAAGTGACATAATAATCTGATTAACTACACGCGGTATCTATGCATTGAACCATATCATTCTGATTACTCGCACCTGTACGATAAGTATCTTTGAAAAGAGCGGTATTGTATTCAATCTATGATTGCAGACATACACAGGTGATGAGTGCAACCTGCTTGTACAGTACGACGGCAACTTCGTGACCTCTTTTGTTCGATAGAAAATTTTTACGGGTTGGTGAACACGGGTTCCTAACTAAATGTTGAAAATTTGGCCGGCAAACATGTTTTAGCGAAATAGCTCCAGAAATGGGAGACACGGGTCGTTTTTTGCTTAAATTGCGTACCATGACCACGGATAAGATACCAAACATTTAATGTGCAAAGCAACAAAAAACGAGTAAAAGTTGAATTATATTGAAAATAAAGAAGCTTGAACATGTCCAAAGTTGCCGGGAAAATGAAAAAAATTGCATGTCACGATCACCAAAATGGTTATATCTACAACAGTGAGTAAACGCCGGTCGTATGCTTTTCTGTAATGATAGATATTAACTAACGTGAGCTTGTATTAAATTTTCAGGGAAAATGATTGGTGGACTAATCGAGTCGTAGGTTGGAAAGTTACTCTCAAAACGGCCCCGCGTCGCAATCTTGCGTGACCCGTTGGTGACAAGTGTCACTAGCAAAATATCAGCCGGTCTTGTACATATTATCATGATTATATCGAATAATAATCGTCCAGTTGACTCCAGTGATATTTATATATAGTTTTTGATCTAAAAAATGTGACGGTGCGTCAAAACAAAAACAAAATTCAAAAATCTACTTCCACACTTTTTTTTACAAAAAATAAAACACACATTCTGTGAAAATTTAATTCAAATCCATCGTAAAATGGCCTCAAGTTACTCTTTTGAAGGCGTAAAAATGCAAAAACGCGAAAAATCCTAACAACATCTAGAAACACCTTTTTATTTTTTTATGCAAATTAGATGGCAATTACATACAACATGCTTATTTGCTTTTTGAGATACAGATTTTTGACTGTAGAAATGTTATATATCGCCACTTGAAAAACAATAAAATACATAATAAATATCACTGCTTGAAAAACAATAAAATACATTAATAATACATTTGATCGCGCAAGATGCTTCCCTTCAAATTGCAGTTTCTTGGGAACCGTAAGTGCGATTTTTGTGGAATAAAAAGTATGTGAAGGCAAAAAGTCTGATCTTTTACCTGGAATGACAATGAAATATGACCATAAATGGGTGTTTCATACTGCAGTTACTGTCCGTTTTCCTATACACAATACACAGTGCTCTCACCATTGACGCGTGACCTCTACAAACAGTGTATGTTATAGGTATATGGGCATTGCCTAGTTAACATCACTGTGTGAAAAATAACCGGCCAATATTTTAACTATTCTCCAAACTTCTAGCAAATATATTTCTCTAACATGACCTAAAATTACAGCTAGGTTAGATGTTCAGAAGGGGTCGCACTTTCGTAGAATATGAGTGAGGGCAAAGCATAGCTAGCTCATAGCTAGCCAACTCCCCGTGTTAATTGAATGGAGATTTGACCGAAAATATTGAGCTATATTGGTAACGGACCGCTCCGTTCTGAAGGATGCCACAACAAAACGGTACAAGCTACATTTAAACTATTCTAAATAGGTTCTAGAAAATATAGTTTTGTAACATGTCCTAAATTTTTAGCTAATTTAGATGTTTGAGAGGGTCGCACTTTTGTGTTTTAGGAAGGATATGTAAACCACAGATAACACCAAAAATATGAAGAAATTATTTCCAAACCGTGTTAAGTCAACAATCATTATGTTGCTCATTTTCAAGAATGCTGGTTTACAAAAAGCACGCCATTGTCTCATTTCGTGAACAACGGTACACATACCATTGTTTCCTTTCGTTTCCTTTATAATCGGTTTATTTATTTATTTATTTATTATTTATTAAAACTTCTTTTGCCTGGGTAACAAAACTCAGTGTAAACACTGTTTTTCAGTTTGGCCCAGGGTCAAACGTAAAACATCAAAAAATAAACAATACATTTTAAAATACATTACATAAGCATATATCAGATTGCACAATTTAACAAAATTAGTAATACAATCAAAAACTAAACTTTACATACAAACAACAATGATATATAAAAACAGTGATATTGCACTATAGGACATCAAATTAGTTGGTTACCCAACTGAAGCTATAATACCAGCTTTATTGCGATGTCGCACATGAAAAACAGACACTTGTGCACAACCAGAGAAGATCTGATTTAATCAGTTGAGCTGCTTCAATGAGTGTTATCTTGGTTTAATAGCTTTTAATGGGGTTTAAGTCCTGCAAAGGTCGAGATGAATTCTACTGTAGACATGACTGCATCATGTTTGCTGCACTTCTTCGCTTAAACCATATGAAGAATATATTAATGAAGGGTATAATTTTATTCAACTAAAAACCTATTGAAGATCATTGTATTATATATATATATTAATATATATAGTGTGAGAGATTTGGTCTTGGCTTTTTTACGACTTGGTTCATCCATTCGTGAAATATATAGGCGTAAGAAATTTGAACAGACGACAACGTAGCTGTGTAACATTAACTTTTTATCCAAGCTTTCGCCCTCAGGGCTTCATCAAGGATGGCATATGTGGTATATTTGGTTAAGCTTGAATTATAAGTTAATGTTACACAGCTACGTTGTCGTCTGTTCAAATTTCTTACGCCTATATTAATATATATATATCCAGGGGCGGCGCCAGGGTATTTTGATAGGGGGGGCAAAACAATTGTAGAAATTCTTTTATGCGGCGCGATAGCGTTGGCCGTCGCGCTTGCGCGACGCAGGGGGGTGTCTGAGGGGGGATGTGCCCCCCTCAGAATTTGGAAAATTTTCAAAATGAAAGCACAAATGAAGCCATTTGATGCACCATTTTCACCCTTTTTAGGGTTATTTATTTACTTTCCAACCGCATATTTTTATGGATTTCATTCACGGGCCGGGCCCGACTTTCAGCCCGCTGGTTTTAGGCATAGACCTACTCAATTAGTAAATCCAGCACTTTTTGGCAACAAATTAAGTTCATGGTAAAAATGTGCACGAAGTGAAATATGGTGGAAACATTAACGAAAGTCGCGCGAAGCGTGAAAAAATGTGGCACTTTTAAGGCTAAAATGGCCAAATATATGATGTTACTTTGGTCAGAAACCCACATACAGGCGTCAACATTGGGAAATGATTGTAGGCCTATGGACCATCTACCCTATGGGGGATTTATACCCCACACCCCGGGTCGGATCTACGCCTCTGATCGAAACGCGGTGTATGTTAAGTCAGTTGCATTGTATATGATATGCCGGGTTTTTTTAAAATATAAATTGGTACGATAAAATGATATGAATGAGGGGTGTCTTGAGGTTGGAAATATTTCAAACTGAAAGCCGTAACCAGGAGCGTAGGCGGGAGGTAGTCGCCCCCTATGATCACTAAAAGCCGAAAGGTCCTCTTTGCGAGCGTAGCGAGCAAAACAAAAAGTTTTTTATGCTTTTTCACTCAGAAAAGGACAAAATTTGCCCATTCGCGAGTGTAGCGAGCGAAAAAATTAGGTTCTTTATGCTTTCTTGGTCAAAATTTTAGGAAAAGGTCCAAAACAGGTCCACCTTTTCAAAATCAGCCCCAAATAAATCATGGCTACACCGTACCCCTGGCCGGCCGTAATGAAGCCAATTGCATATTTTTAAAACTATTTCTGAGAGGGACGTTCTAGTATAGGTTTTGGATAATACAATGTGATGAAAACTTATTTATAATGATTAGGCCTAATTGCTGCATGGCACAGACTTGCATGTGTTGCCGCGCCAGGAAAGTGACGTAGCCAGGATTTTTCCAAAGTAGTTGATAGAAAAGGCAAGAGAGGCCATGTGACTTTTATGGGGAAAATTTGCCGAAAATGGGCCCAAAATATAAGAACCAACAACTTTAAAACCGCGTATAGGTCATTCCACAAGGGGCAAGATGTCCGAAGGGGGAGTTTCCTCCTTCTAACCATGGCCAGGGAGGGGAATGGCTCCTTTTCTTTTTCTCCCTCCTCTCTTTATCTCTCCTCCCTTTTCTCTTTCTCTTTTTCCTTCCCTTTACCCCTTTTTTGAAAATCATAGGGGGGGCATTGCCCCCTTTTCTGTGGCGCCGCCCTGTATATATCGTAAAATTCCGTCTACAAGCATAATGCCTCTAAACGAGGTTTTTTTGACACAAGAGACAAGAGGCAGACACTCTCAACAAGTACAAAAACGTTATTTGGAGTTTGAACAACTATATTACTGATAAAGGCGGCTGTACAAACATGTATATTTGTAAGACCAATATATTGCAATGTTTTTGAGAAGGGTATTGGCCTTTCATATCTTTCGTTAAAAAAACCCCTCGTTTAGAGGCATATATGCTTCTAGACGAAATTCTACGGTATAATATATTATATATATTTTTTACTTATCTGCTTTTTTAGAACGATTACTTGAAGATATGACTAGAGCTCATTGTGAAATTGACAAGAATGGCGGGACATTGTGGCTTTCCAAAATCAAGGCAAGACTAGAGATTCCAGAAGGAGCGATAAATCTTCCAAAAGGCCAAACCTCAGTTAAAATTGACATATCTTTATATCGGGAGCAGAAAAATCGTCCTCAGCTCGACAACGATCACATGATGATTACTCCTATTATCCGTTGTGGACCTAAAGACACGGAGTTCAACAAGCCAATCACTTTAGTTCTTCCTCACTCTGGCGTAACATGTGCAAACTTAGGTGACATTAAATTGTGGTACATGTCATCAGAAGGTATGTTGCAAAATGGGACTATGAATCTTCGATCGTATAATATTATACAGTATTAAGCAAATGAATGAAGGTACCAGTAATGTTCACCCCTGTGTACCCTAATCAAAGACGAATACGTCAAAATTAAAACTAGCAGCCAATACATGTACTCTTTACCTCTGGTTTAAGACTTTACACTGCACAATTCAAGCGTTTAGATTCTAAACACTTTTTTGTAACACTTATGAAACGTGTCACAGTAATTATTTTCTAAACATGTCACAGTGTTTAGTTTCTTTAACAGTCAATACCATGTTTAGAAACTAAACACTATAGTGTCCAGGTCAACTAAACACTATAATGTTTAGTTTCTAAACATGATGTTGACTGCTGTAAAAACTAAATATGTCGCAGCATTTAGAAACTAAACACTGTGACATGTTTAATTACCTGTAACACTTATTACACACTGTGACACGTTTAGTTTCTACCGCAGTCAACACCATGTTTAGAAACAAAACACTATAAACTTTAGTTGACCTGGACACTATAGTGTTTAGTTTCTAAACATGCTGTTCAACACATTTTCATGCACATACCTAATCTTGAACATGTGACATGTTGAATGTGATTTCAACCAAAACATGATAGATTTTCATTCCTACAGTCAAACATAGTGTTTAGTTGACCTGGACACTATAGTGTTTCGTTTCTAAACATGGTATTGACTGTTATAGAAACTAAACACTGTGACATGTTTAGAAAATAAATACTGTGACACGTTTCAAAAGGTGTTTAGAATCTAAACGCTTGAATTTTGCAGTGTACTAGCTGTTTAAATGTTCATATCAGGTACATGGAAGACACTTCCATCTGAATCTAAAAATGGAAGCAAGGAAGTCGCGTGGTTGAAACAAATTGAAGATAAGGAAGCGATAGTTAAGGTCAACCGATTTTGCGGGTATTGTTTATCTACATCTGGCATACACAAGAGACAGATGCTGATGTTCATGAAACCAAAGGATATAAAGCCCTCAACAAAGAAACTCTATATAACTGCTTATGCTGTGCGAGATGATCAGTCTGATGTGAGTATCACACCTGATTAAAACATTCCGTGCTCTTCATACGATATTAATAGTTTGTATAAAATATTACTGCTTTATATTATTATTATTATTATTATTAGTATTATTATTATTATTATTATTATTATTATTATTATTATTAATATTAGTGTTATTATTATAATTAATATTAGTGTTATTATTATGAGTATTATTATTATTATTATTATTATTATTATTATTATTATTTTATTATTATTAATATTAGTGTTATTATTATAATTAATATTAGTGTTATTATTATTATTATTATTATTATTATTATTATTATTATTATTATTATTATTATTATTATTATTATTATTATTATTATTATTATTATTATTATTATTATTATTATTATTGTTATTAATATTTAACCCGTGTGGTTTATGCTAACCCCTTCCAGACCAGTTTTTGCGAAAAAATATTCCATACTAAATGTCAAGTCTGTAGCTATTCATCTTTAAACGGAATTCAAAAAGTTAAGAATTGCGCAACATTAGCATCCTTGTATAACGCCAAGTAATTTAAAATATTAATAATATTAATAATTTTTTTCAGGTAATAACAACAGAAAAACACGCAGGCGGTTGGGTCCTTTGTGCAGAGAAGAGGCCATTTAAGATAGAAAGCACAGATACAAAAGATCTTACCGTTAAAATTACTGCAATTGATCAAGACTCGGGATGGAAAGTCGATGATGACACTGGGGTAGGTGGATGTATAATAATAAACCATATTAAAGTACAGATATCATAATTATTTAACATGTTTAAGGCGGTCGGAGGCGAGTATGACCTAGCGGTGCTTATACTCAAATATTAAAGCTGTTACATGAGAGGAATGACATGGGTTCAATAAAGGCTTATAAAGGCTAGGTCATCATCATAACGGGTGTCATTTCCGCACTTTGTGCATGATATTTCTCGATGGGTGGGAAAACGCTCAAAACTTTGTTTTTATATCTTATTGGCCTTCATTCAAGCACCGCAAGACCTATGGACATATAAAAGAAAGAGTGTAACTGCTCCAACTGCCTTTCGGTAGTTTACCGGGCGAACACGGTGGTCTAGGTACTCTGGAAGTCCGACGATAAGCTTAACTCTCCTATCATAGATAATGGCTATCTCTACAAGGACACAGTAGACGACAGCTCAACGAAGAAGCTGTTGGCCTGCTGTCCGGGCCATGTTAGCGACAAAAGGGTTCCACGATAGATTGCTACTCGGGGTAAGACCAAGATGATATACACTATCTGCTTCCTCTAGCCCTGTACCAAAGACGCTGAGCTCAAGGTGGTTTTCCTCTATGTCCCTACGCTTGGAGATTGTGGTGGAGTTGCATTTCGCAGCTCCGATCAGGACTTTTCACTTTGTAGCCCATGTCTCAATCTTTAGATCCTGATTGAGAGATGCAGCAGCTTGGCTCTGGGCAATTTAGATTTGATGAAGGACATTATGGTAACATGAAGATTGAGTGTTCTAAAGCATCATCAGCATATAGATTGGAATGCTTTGCCAGGTTTGCAAACATATCATCAAGAAATGTGATGAGCAATAGGGGTCCACATATGTAACCCTGAGGTACACTGATGTTTTGCCATTTAGGACAACCTTCAGGGATCTACTTAGGTAGTTGGTTAACCAGGCATTGAGAACCAGGCATTGAGAACAGGAGACCAGGATGCCAAACACGATCAAATGCTCTGGTGATGTCTAGGCAGACAATGTGAACTTCTTCCTTGCTATGTATTGCGTGGGAGAGTGATTGTTAATGTATGTCGATCTTGTTGAGAGATATATCAAAATACTTGTATGATGACAAGGATTATGAAAATGTATTGTTCTATCTACGATCTATTGTTATTGAATTATGTTACAAAATTTTGGGGCAAAAATGACATGTTTTTGGTTGTACGGTGATCAAAATGAAGTCTCTCAAATATCACCATTTTATCACCCATAGTGGGTAGGAGAACATGAAAACTAATATGAGATACTGTATTAGGATCACATATTAAGTATCATGTGAGAGTATACTCTTGTACTCCAGAAGACAGGATCACATATTAAAGTGTGCGACACTATGGAATATAAAAAGCATGATATGGGTATGTTAAAAATTGAAATGGGGTATGGGGCTGGCTGGGGGTGGCTACGGTGCGTTATCTCAAGGACAATATTGTTCAAGGTTGCGCCGCAGGCTTACAAAGAGACAATATTGTTCAAGGTTGCGCCGCAGGCTTACAAAGAAACAATAGCAATCAAGCTTAAACATTAAATTAGCACCCGATAGAGGGCAGGGCCTGAAGAATGAGGGAAATTACGGGGTAAATATTTAACGGAATAAACTGCATAATCATATTATTTAGATTTATTCCGTTAAAAATCTTATCTTAACTTATCAAATTACTAGTTTTTATATTCTATGGTGTCAAATTTTTATTCACAACGTTGTAAATACGCATTAAATACGATTAATAACAACAGAGGGCGCTTTTTCTTTAATATGTGATCCTGTCTTCTGGAGTACAAGAGTATACTCACATGATACTTAATATGTGATCCTAATACAGTATCTCATATTAGTTTTCATGTTCTCCTACCCACTATGGGTGATTTTATAGCCTACCACTACTATAAAAAAATCGTTTCATATTATTTTTCAACGATCTCTCACAGGAGATAAGTCACCGTGATCTACAAAGTGGTGATGACTGTTCACAATGCGAACTTAGCTTTACCAAGCTTGACAATCGAACAACGGATATAAGTGGACGTTATAATGCCGAACAGGATAGGATTCTCTTTAAAAAACAACACTTCAACAGAAGTCTGTGTAGCGTCCAGGAAGATAGTAAGTATTGCGTAATTAGTAGCTTTTCAGCTGCGATGAACAAGGAAGTAATCTATAGAATTATTATACTGCTATTAGAACATGTATACTTATATAATATTGAATGGCTTTGAGTGTGATACAAGAATATATTGCACGAGATAGAAAAATATTGCACGAGTCGAAGACGAGTGCAATGTTTTTCTATCGAGTGCAATATATTCTTGTATCACACGAAAATAAGCCATTCAATATTATTATTATTATTTATATCAGGCTTTTGCTATGCGGTAAAATGAAAATGTAAGCTTACCTAGCCACCGGGTTTAACCAATGTGTATTGTAATGTAAGCTTACCTTTTGACCTTCTTGTTTTCTGCTCTTTACTCTCCAAAGATAATTTCGGAATAATTATATATAAGTTTATTTGTAGATGTGGATTATATTTCCTAAGGTTATCATCATCCAGAATTGCCGCGAATTAAGTTGGTGATTTTACTTGTTTATACAGTACGAAATCTCCTGTGAGCCGTTACAGTGTCTGTATTGTTGTGCTGTTGTATCATGACGCGTGTTGGTGCTGTCACCATGTTTACGCGCGACGCGTACGAAATACGAGTACAATATTAAAAAAATATTGTATTGCATCCGGGTATTTTGCAAATATTGTACAATATACAGTTTGATTGTATCGCTCAAAAGCCTGATATAAATAATAATAGTATTTATTATGTTCTAATAGCAGCATACTGATTTCTTAAATTGAGCCATTTTTAGTTCTGATTTCTGTTTTCGTTTTTGGCTTCGGATCTCATTGTATACTAGTATTTATTATGTTCTAATAGCAGCATAATGCTTTCATAGATTTCTTCAATACATTGAGCCATTTTTTTAATCTTTTCAGTTCTGATTTCGTTTTTTGGCTTCGTATCTCATTGTTATTTTGAAGTATGTCAGGTAGGGGATTGGTCACAATGAATATTATTTGTATCCTCGCAGGTGAACACAGAAGTGAACTGTCGGTTCAGGATCTGAGCCTTAGTCTTACTGTTGCTATGTACAATACCAACACGCTTGAGAGGTGCCACACCTGAATTGTCGCACTTCTTGCTCTTGATGTATCGCCAAAACTTCTTGGAATTGGAGCTAAGGCTCTCACTTGTCATATTATAAAGCTCTCACGTGTCATATTGTTAACGTAAGAACGGTACCTTTGGCGACAAATTTGTGTCAGATTTGTTCAGCTCTTTGTAGTACTGCAAGTCAGTTGGAGATTTAATTCTCTTGGCTGTTCTATAAACTCTTTTCTTACGTCTCGAAAGTTGCTTCACAGATGAGTTGAACCACGGTTGGCTAAAGCACTGAGAAAAAAAAGCTCGAAGGGCACAGTCTTCCATAACTTGACAAAGCTTTTTATCAATGAGATTCCAAAGCTGCTCCACTGGAGTGGATGTGTCATTATGAGAACAGAGAATTCTTTAACATCTTCCGTAATTTTGTCTAACATGGCTCTGTTCCAGAGGGAGATCTTCCTCTTCATGGGCCACTGTGTCCTTGCTCTTGTAGCAGAATCCACTAATACAGCATCATGGTTACTGACCCCGGGGATTACTTTAAACTTACTGACGAAATTAGGTATGTTGGTGAGGAACAAGTCGAGGATATTTGTTCCGCGGGTCGGCTCATCAAGCAGTTGTTCGAGACCGACAGTATTGATGGTTTCCACGAAAGTCTCATTTATTACATTGCGGTCTTGGTAAGGCGAAGCGTCCAAACATAACCCTAATGTGTATGGGAAATCCGTGAGTCAAATCATGGAAAGGAATCTTAGAGGTTTGAAAAGAAGATTTTTGCTCTACGAATTGATATAAGTCATGAACACATTTGCGGACTTGACCAAGGAATCCGTTAACAAACCAGTAATTACCACTTTCTTTCATGTCGGGAATTGATTGTCTACGACCATTAAGTGCCATGCACTTGAGCGATTACAACGGGCGACTTGTAATGCATGACAAAGATCAATTATAGTACTTCTCCACAGGATCAGGATCCGGTTGTACAGCTACCTGATAACAATACCTCTAATTGGGGTGTCTGGCCATCTCAAGTGGCTATTATGTCTTATCACTCGAACTCAATATCAACCTTAGGAATTCGAAGCCTTCTAGCCACCATCCATACCCGTATCAACCTACACAAGTCTTACAGATTCCTCAAAAATATTAAGGATTTCTCTTTAGGGATTTGTTAAGGGATTTCCTTTACACATGATTGAGGAGTTTTCCAGTTTATATCTGGTAGGTTGATATCTCCAGCTACCCATACAAAGTTGATGATGGATAATATATAATTATATAATTAATCTTTTTCGTGAGCACCCCCCCCTCTCCCCTTCCCTTGTCTTTTGGTTATGTTATGTAATGTTGATTTATTTTGTTAATTTCATTTGATTTCAGGGAAAGGCTAACTTTCAGACCTTTTTGGTCTTCCAGCCTTTTCCTCCATATGTACCGTGTTTTTATATATTTTTTTGTAATGTCTTTGATTTTTATGGAAAAATATGAATGAATGAATAATATTTGGCTATCGATTCAATGTCTTGGACCAGTTTTAGAATATAATCAACATCGTTTTTGCTAGGTCTATAAGCTATCTGACTGGAGGTTCGCATGTTGAATTTGAGATGATGAAAATGTTTGAGAACCAAAATCACTGCCGAGAGGTGACTGGGGTGATTCTGATGATACAGGACCATCAAAACTCTCAAAGCTGTTATTTGTCTCTAGCGTGATGTATCAAATAGATACAGGGAGTAATGTGATGTCTCGTAAACAATATATGTCCAACTTGCTCCAGCACTGACAATATCATGATATACAGTTTGAAGAACTACTGTCATGTCACATGATGATCCTGTTCTGGGACCTGGGTTTATACATGAGTACATAATTAGAAGAATGCACATGTTTGTATATTTGGAAGAAGACCATTACCATGGCTGAGGATTTTATAACTGGCTAGGAAGATAATCTGTTTGAGCTGCATATCTTTGAATTGAGTATGGCATGATAAATCGCGAACTATGAACCACATTATATGTAGTTTAGATTGATGAGATGCCACGCCCTGATTATCTGTAGTATGCCACAGAATCACGGTTGAGAAAAGTCCGCAACAACAATGGCTGTAAACATAATCGGAGTAAACACCGCTGACCTTAGTGTAGTCACAAGGTATCTATGCCACCATAGAGGGTGCTGATGATGCGAGAGAGCGATGTTACCCGGTATCAAAATGCAGCAACCTTGTCATCCCATATCCTACTATAGGTGTTCAAAACAGCAGCAAAGGATATTGGTCCAGATAAGTAACACACATTTACAATTCTTCATAACTTAGTTGTTATTGTTTTATCTGCACATTAAACATACATAACACTTCTAAAAATGTTTCAAGATGATAATATGATTAAGTTTCTATCAGTACCTTTTACAAATGGGATCATGTTTCAAAATGTGAGCCGAGGTGGTTTTTTTTAAACTTGTTGCTTTCTTTACGTTGTCAACGGTTTTTTTGGTAGATTACAATACTACTCGTGTCACTGAAAGTACTTTAATCGACACTGGTATCAGTGATCACTCATTTTTCACATAGAGACGACTCCCATACTTGGCTGTAAAGAGCAGGTTGATCTACGTCGTATAATGCAGGTGGCACCCGGGTTTTATATCTTATACTCCTATATTTGACACCAATGTGAAACTTTTATAATAGGCCTCTATTCAGTGATATCAGAAAAGTACAGACATTCCCACATGATGTCGTTATGACGTAATGCTGTAAGTGTGCCCTCGCTTTTTTCTGCTTTAAAATCCTAGAACCATGCGGTTCATAAAGCCGAATAGTTGTAAATATCTGTTTTCATGGCTATATCAATTGTTTAAGAAAATAACGTATTGTTAATAAATTATTCACATTTACTTTTATGATATACATTTCAAATGATTGATCATTAATGTCTTATTTTTTTTAAACGATGGAATTGTAGGAAAATGTTCAAACGCAGTTTTCACAGAATACGGTACTCTGTTAAACTCATGTTTGCGTTTTATCTCCTGTTAATATTACAGGTACATTGCAGAAAGAGGTAGAGACGTGTGGTAAGTATTATTGGCCACTGTCTACGGATGAAGTGATGGGTACTACATCCCTGACAGTGTAGGATCCATACATGGGCAAACTGCCATGGTATCTACAATGCTTACGTGAAAGCGACCTTATTATGTAACTTGTGGCAGAAGAATCATTTTCCCGAAATTCCTTCACCACAAGACAATTAAGCATATTGCATAACAATAGATACAGCTCGGTGTTTAATGTATCTTCTCAAATTTGTTATTGCAATACGCGTATGTTTATCATAGTATGATTATGATCGTTCGAATTGACGTATTCATAGTCGAGCACTGTCACACATATATTGGTTTTGAGTACATTCAAGTAATAGAACATCCAACTAATGGCGTATTTATTGTAGTATTTAATAACTGTCTAATAATATCTCGTATAACTGAGAGTTTAAGACCGTGCAAATATATATATATATACCAGAAGCATGCGCGTATTTTTTTTGGAGGGGGCTTTAGGGCGCCAGCCCCGGGGTAAAAGCAGGGGCGGCCAAAATGAAGGGCGGCGGATGAAGAAGGGGGCAAAAACAGGGCGGCAAAAACGAAGGGGGCGGCAAAAAGAATTAGTAAATAAAAAAGGGCGGAAAAATTTGATAAAGCATAACAAATTATAAAAAAATGGGTACTATACATCACAATGTGCTGCTTTTAGGGCGAAACCCTTTTTTTTTTTTTTTTGCTCTTCACTTTTTCAAACGACCGAGAAAAAAATTTTGGGCGGTCACTGGTACGCCACTGAGAAGGCATAAATGTACAATGTATAACAATGTATACTGTCTTATAAATTGATGAATGTTTTCAGTCATCCAGTTGTAGTATATGAAGTTTGGAATTAAATCAACCAGACCAGTCACATGACCAGTCCAGCGGGTCAGTTGCCTGATGAAGTGTGATGGTATCACACGCAACGTAGCTAATTTGCTAATAAAATAGTAAGTCCAGTATTTTGATTTAATTCCAAACTTCATATACTGTCTTATCTAGGTAAAGAGACGGTAACTGACAGTGACATCAATGATGTAGCATGCAAAGCTAAACTGCAACATAATCAGCTAAAGCATCTATTCAATGAACTTCACATAGGAAAGGCAAATATTGAGAATGCTGAGCGCATAGCAGACACAAAGGATTTTAAACTTCAGTCAAATGAAGTGTTACAAACCTGGCGGCAAATAAATGGAAAGAATGCTACGAAACAGTCAATCCTCGAGGCTTTAACAAAGTGTAATTTGATCGAAGCCAAGGAGATTTTGCTGGTCAAATGGACCGTTACTTCTCCAGGTGAGTAGTGTATGTACAGTGGCTAGTTTGGTGCGAAGTAAATCGATCCATTTAGTTACCTCCTTCCAGCCATTACTCCTAGATAGCAGAATGCTGGGCTAAGTAATGGGATACCTCATCCACCAAGGCATTCATCGCCGATCCCTCTTCTAATCTGAATGACTGGAGTCGGACGGATTGTAAAGCACTTCCTACGCAAGCTTGCATGGTGCGGCTTCATTGACCGGCTATGAATGTGATGAAATTCAAACGATGGAGCACATCATCGTCTGTCCAATCTACAAGTCCCTACATGTTGCCCCTGAACCTGTCCAGCTATGATGTATTTGATGGACCTTACACACAAGAAGAAGAAGAAGAAGTATTATTTTTGAAATGCACAGAATAAATTTTAGGTATTTTGTTCCGAATTTTGCAAACAGAATCCACATTTTTGCATCAGAATAACCAAACAAAAAGTAACTATGTTTTTTAGATTGCAATGAATTGACAACTATAACGCAATTGCAGTCATAAGTATACCAAATTTCGATCAAATTGAATTTCCAACAATCTCGGAAATAAGTCTTGGAACGCTTGCGTGTATAGAAGGGCAAACAGTTACCCCTCTCCCCCGTGCAATGTTGTGAAACGCCAATGTCATTGATTGATGGGGAGAAGAGAAGAGTTAATCATTGTTGTAGATGTCATGTTTGTTCCCAAACACAATATACGTCATTTCCATAATCATAAGAAATTCTGCACGGACATAGTGTACCAAGTGTTCTAAGTACGTTTTCCCCCAAGATTGTCTCTGCCGAATTTAAAATATTTCATCTAAATTTTGTTTTTGTCGTAAAACTCACAACCGGAAAGTCGTATGAGCTTCATATTGCACACGATTTCGGAGTAGATTATATCCTTGTGAATTATAATGAAATTGTTGATAAAGAAATTGGTTTATTTAGGAAGTGGTCACTAAAAACACTTCCTATGCCAAATTACACACATTTCGTAATTTGGGCTCTAAACTACATGATACTGAGTCAAATATTCAAATTTTAGATGTCTCTTGGACAAACATTAAAATTGGGTATCGCTATAAAATGTGTCATAAAAAGAAAACGGTAAATGCTAATTCCTTTATTTCTTCACACAAGGTTGCTGATGAATATATCATGTATAAAATGTTTGTAAACCTAAAAGATTCAACTCGGTTCTTTAATAAAAAATGGATTCTTTTCTCTATTGCACTTTTTTTTGACTCACCCTGTATAATATAGATATAGATATTTATTTCAATTCGAAATTACAAATTGTATTAGAACATCGTCAGTTCCATATCAATTTGAAAGCGCTCTTTAGCAAAGTTATAGTTCATTGAATTTACAACCGTATGACAAAACAGGCGAAACTTTTTGCACAATATTTGTAATTGAAAGAGAATTGCCCATTGCTCATTCGAATGAGGCTTGTATATGGACAATATAAGTGCGCTCTTTCATTTAATGACATAAAATTTAAAAAATGTATTTTTGAGCAATATTGGTTACAAATTGTGCTGGGATAGGTCGTTTTCAACAGATATACCACATTCGCCTTGCTATAAACATTGAATTGCGTTATCTGTTGACCTAATGAGAAAAAGTGTTTTTAGGGGAAGTGTTTGCTTTCGTTCGATATAAAAAAATCTGATTGGATGAAGGGAACACTTCAGGATTTGACAAAACCCAATCACAGAGGCCTATTTTCTCACACAGCTCCTACGATGCTATGCACTCAACCGTGTAATGTAATCAAAGACTGTGTAGACACAATTCACTGCTTGCTTGGAAGCTCTTGGACGAAACTGTGTGCCCAGGTGTATCTAGGTGGCAACTGTACATATATGGTTTATAAGAGAATCGTTTTCGTATAGAAACCTTTCCATATGGTGTAGTTGTTGTAAATGAACGTCATACCTCATACTCATACGTGACGTTTGACCCCAAATGGGTCATATCAACTATAAAGGCTGGGGTAGTGGAGTTTTTGCCCACATTTGATATAAAATTGGATCGGTTGAGCCCATATTTATTGGTCGAGCTATGAGTTTTAAAATATTGGACGAGACGTAGTCGAGTCCAATATTTTAAAACTCATAGCGAGACCAATAAATATTGGGCGTAAAGCATCCAATTTTATCATTATTATGTTTTGGATCCAATATTATGACAACTTGGATCCATCAAAACATAATAATGGTCATAATTGGTCAAATAATGAAGGAGCTAGAGTACATTCCGACAAATTGACAGAAGAAAAAAGAAACCGCTGAAATATAAGAATCCAGCCGACATGACTTATCGGTGAAATACAAGTCCAGCTATTTGATACACAATACTGTTTCTCATTTGTAAAATATTAGTTGGGGTCCGGTCAATCTAAATATTTTTGGACTTTATCATACAGATGCAGAAAAAAAGCTGGAGCAGCAGACAGGTAAGACGTAAATTTCTAATGATACGAGTGAATCCGAGTAAAGAAGTTCTCAGCGGGTAATGCGTTACAGAGAGACTATCCAATATACATCATATTAGTTTTCCTCAGCTTAGAAGAAGGAGGAGGAGAAGGAGCGGAAGAAGAAAAAGAAAAAGAAAAAGAAAAAGAAGAAGAAGAAGGAGAAGGAGAGGAAGAGGAAGAAGAAGAAGATGATTAAAAAAAAAGATAAGAAGAAGAAGAGGAGGAAGAGGTGGATGGGAGGAAACACTGTTTAGTTGGGGTCCGGTCAATCAATAGAGTGTATTCAAATAGTGGTTTATTTTATTTTACAGACGCCAAAGAGAAGCCGGAGCGGGAGATAGGTAAGAAGAACATGAAGAAGAATGTAGCCCGCATTCAGTTTCGATAATAGTATGGTCTTCTATAATTGACCCCTATTGAAATAAGCTTGACAACGGGCTTTCTTGGGTTATCCAGGGTTTCAAACTCGATCAAATCAAGTCAAAATCGGGTTTTAGCAGGTTTGCCGTCGGACAATTTTGGAACTGTCAAGCTTTCGTCAGGTGTAGCTCTGATTTCTTCAGGACAAAGTACCTAATAATGAGACATAAATGCTGCCACTTGCCTTCTTGATGGCTCTGAAAAGTTCCGTTCACTGAAGACTGCCCCTTGTCAACAGAGAACAAGCAGACCTCGCCTATCTACTAGCATGAAGCATCAACAAATCTGAACCAAAGGGTACGTGTCCAGTGCTTTAGTTTCAAAGACAGTGTTCCATGAAGATATTTGATTTTATTTATGAGAGGGGTGATATCATTGCCTGACCCTCTTTTTGTTAAGAAAATGTCCCTGCCATTCGAAGTACATAGATGTGAGCCATAACTTTTGTTATGAGTGTTCTTTTTCAAGTGTATCATCATCACGCAAGATATCTGCTGTAATTTTATTAACATCATCAATTGGTACATTAGTGTGAAAAATGAAACTCGGAACTGACCAATAAGTCACCTGCCTTTTAAAGTGTAGCGAGTTCTTGAAGTAGGAAGTGCCTTTCCCTGATAAGGTCAATACACCAATATTAAGAAGTACACTGCAGTTTGCTAAAAACTAAAAATTAGGTAGTTTATTGTCTTAGATGCTCAAATATAATGTAGCTGATAGAAACTGATAGCTAATAAAGAGCGGGTAGGTGTCGTGGTGGGTTAAGCGGTACGTATCACGGTAGGCTAAGGAGTGTTAGGGTTGCACGGTTTGTCATGGTGGTGAGTTCAGAGTGTGTCAGGGTGGATTAAGAGCTGGCATGGGGTGTCACGGGTATAGATATTCGTCTTTGCTCAAACACATTGTGATATCGTCATCATTTTCTGATAGTTTGATGACAGATTTTCCACGGGCTCCAAGTGATATTTATTATGCATATTTTGTACTGCATTGATCTATATACTAGTATATTGATATTGAGTGGTGAGTTAATGAGGGGTCAAGTGAGGAGGTGAGTTAGTGAGTGACTTAGTCAAGTTGTATTATGTATCATAACTATGTCATTACTTGTTTTAACTTGTACAATGTATTTAATTCAGTCATTCGCTGTGTTGCGCATTTCCCTAATAAACCTTGAATATATATGATCTATAACATGTAGTATTACTGCTTCATCTAGGTGTGGAGGTTGTAACTGACAGTGATATTCAAAATGTAGCTTACAAAACTGAACTTGGACGAGATAACCTAAAGCATCTCTTTAAACAACTTGGTATAAAAGAGCCAGATATTGAGAAAGCTATTCTCAAAGCAGACACAAAGGATTTTCAACTCCAGTCAAATAACGTGTTACATTACTGGCGACAAACTAATGGAAAGAAAGCAACGAGAAAGGCAATCATCAAGGCTCTAGAAGAATGCAACTTGAACAAAGCCAAGGAGATTCTTCTTGCCAAATGGACCGTTACTTCTGCAGGTGAGTAATTTACAGTGGCTAGTTTGTAGGCCTATAGCCTAGTAGTAGGTCCTATGAAAATAATTGTAACCGCAATCACCAATGCTTCGCGAATTGTTAAATAATATCGCCAACCCATGGCACCCATGCATTCTCCTCTATCCCTCTTTTATCTGTCCCTCTGGCTCTAGTTCTTATTCCCTATCAACTGCTAATAAATATGTGAATGTGAAAACATAAAATGTAAATTGTTTTTTAAAAAGTCAGTATAATTTTATAGTAGGTCAAAAATTATAACGCCTATAGGCCTATTTTTTTGCCATATGTTCGCAAAGCTTGATGGTCACCCATGTTTCGCGGATTGTTCAATAATAATAGTCAACCCGTGGCACCCATACACTCTCCTTGTTCATTTTGATATTCCCGTGTTTATTCTACCCGGTTTCTTTAGCCCTACTCAACATGCGCAGCTTATTATGGCGCAATTAAGACTATTAAGGCAGACAATCGCGTAAATACGCCCGAAAACCAATGCAACTCGCGGTCATCGCGCAAATCCCGGGGCGCAAATGCACGCGCACACAGGGATGCTCTAGATATACGCGATAGCTTAGTAACCGTGCCCTATTTTTTGGACCTGGATATATATTTTAGGCTGTTTTTGCTAATTTTTGGACTTTTTGGAATCGCTAAGGTTGAAACAATAAGGTGAATATGCAGCGTAACTCTGTGTATGATTAGCTTTACAAAAATGCAATTTGCAAATGCATCACCACCGTTCGAGTTTTTATCACAAAAAGTTTTCCAACTCGGTAAATTGTTATAGATAATCATGGGTAATTTCAATATCCTAGCACGTAAGATAACAGAGATGTGATGGCGGAGGTAGATATCTTTGAATGACCCTCGTATTAAATGCAGAAGGAGTAGATGGACAAAGTGGTTTTGACCCAATTCCATTCATTTTGACATAGATAAACCGATCGCACCGAGTGCACCTACAGTTAAGAACATTGGCAGCAAGAGGATTGAAATTACCTGGTCACCGCCAACTAATGTCAATGGTTCCACAGTCACTGGATATGTCATTGAGAAAATGGATGACAAACATGGACACTGGGAAAAAGTCGAACATGAGGTATGTTATACAATCAATATAGTTCGGTAAAATATATATTTTCATGTTAGTCCTGCGATATGTTTATACTATTTTGTTCCATGGAATAGGACACCTCTACCAAATGTATAGTCACAGATGTAACAGCTGGCAACCAGTATCAATTTCGTGTGGCTGCTATAAATGAGGGAGGTAGCAGTGATCCAAGTCAACCATCAGACCGCATTACACCCTACGGTAAGCTTTGTGTTTTCTATAATTATAGCGCTATTAATTTCGGAATTGAAACATTTGTTTCCAGGAGATGGCATAAAAGTCAAAATGCTTAATGGCAATTTTCTTTAAAAAAATATATATTGTACCATAAACATGCAACTATCAATTTTAATGTCAAATTAGTGCAGGGTAGATTTGACATTAAAATTTTTAATATCAAAATATTGTAATATTAACATTTGTAATATTAAAAATCAAATCAAATTAGTGCAGTGTAGGCTATGAAAAGTTTTTGGAGAATAATAGATTGATTTTTGGAAGATTTATTTATCTTATAATGCTTGTAAGCCAAAGGTATGCGACAAAATTCTCGGCAGTAATGTATTTCGTGATCTTATGTTGCTTGTGAATTAAATGTATGAAACGAAAAACTGTACAAAATGTTTTCCTAAATGAAATACTAGTATAAACCACAGAATAGACGAGATCTGACAAAATCTAACATTCCAAGTAAATAAGCATCACAAATGTAGGTCATTTGTCTCTTTTGAACAAAATTGTAGCTGTTCAAAGAAATTTGGACTTTCACAAAACTACCCCTAATAAGCCTTACTACCTGTAGCCCCAGCCGGATGTAACTTAATTATTTTAAACTTGGGCTAGTTGTTCATCTGACTAGGTTTGGTGGTAATGGCATGTTATCTACAGTAGGATCAGCATTTTTAAAGATTTTCACAAAATGTCCCCTAATTATCCCTATATGACCTTTGACCCCTAAAACGTGGGTCAGTGCTAATCTAATCTTGATAACTGTTTAAAAAATGCAAAACGAGAATCTGGACTAAGTCGTTTTGACACAATGCCATTCATTTTGATATAGATAAACCGAGCGCACCGAGTACCCCTAGAGTTACGAACATAGGCAACAAGAAGATTGAGATTACTTGGTCGCCACCAACTAATAACAATGGTTCCACAGTCACTGGATATGTCATTGAGAAAATGGATGGCAAACATGGACAGTGGGAAAAAGTCGAACATAAGGTACTCTTATACATTCAATATAGTTGGATAAAATATAATATTTTCATGTTAGTCCTGCAAGTGAAATGGCTATTCATAGTAAAACATTGCAAGGTATAAAGCAAATTGGCTTCTGCAAGATATATCTATATTGTTTTGTTTGATGAAATAGGATACCGCTACCCGATGTATCGTCACAGATGTAATAGCTGGCAACGAGTATCAATTCCGTGTGGCTGCTATAAATGAGGGAGGTAACAGTGATCAAAGTCCACTATCAGCCCACATTACACCCTACGGTAAGCTTTGTGTTTTTCTATAATAGCGCTATTAATTTCGGAATTGACGAAACATTTGTTTCCAGGAGATGACCTAACAGTCAAATGCTAAATATCAATTTTCATTAAAAAAAAAATTATAATCGGGATTATCGTAACATAAATTTGCAATTTACAATTTTACTGTTAAATCAGTTCAGGGTAGATATGACATTCAAATTTGTAATATCAAATCAAATTAGTGCAGTGTAGATTATGAAAAAGTTTTTGGAAAAAAAATTAAATGTACTGTAGAAATAATAAATGCAAAAGAAGTCGGATTAAGTGGTTTTGACACTATTCCATTCATTTTGACATAGATAAACCGAACGCGCCGAGTACCCCTACAGTTAAGAATATAGGCAGCAAAAAGATTGAGATTACATGGTCACCAGCAATTGGTAACGGCTCTCCAGTCACTGGATATATCGTTGAGAAATTGGATATCGAACAAAAACAGTGGATCAAAGCCCACGATCAGGTAAGCATTGACATAAACTTAAAGTTTGAAATTACTTGGTCACCACCAACGAATGTCAATGGTTCCACAGTCACTTGATATGTCATGGAGAACATGGATGACAAACATAACCTGATCCACATGGCTTTACGGATTTTTCTAGTGAACTGATGTGAGTCTTTGTCTATGAAGCCATGTGGATCAGGAGAAGGGGCAACAAAACCATGAATCGAGACATTGGGATGTATTCTCTGGATCACGTCTACGACTCGCTGCTAAGCCAATCAAGAACCTGTCGGAATGAGACTACCAAGTCCCATGGCGGGAAATGCAGTGAGCCTGGACATATGTGATTAAACTGACATAACCGGTCATCGAAAGCTCAGAAAGCGAGTACCATTTTACTTGATTTGCCTACCAAAAAATCACCAATCTATAATATTGTTTTGTTTGATCGAATAGGATACCTCTACCAAATGTATCATCACAGATGTAACAGTTGGCAACCAATATCAATTCCGTGTGGCTGCTATAAATGAGGGCGGTAACAGTGATCCAAGTCAGCCATCACACCATATTACACCATACGGTAATTTGCTTTAATTGTCGTAAACTTTGAATAATACGAGTCCAAATGTACATACTCTGTTTTTCAACAATTGGAAAATAAACAGATTTTTAACTGCTGAAACAATTAGATGAAAATCCCAGTTTGTACAAACATCAAAACAGTAAAGCTTTATGAGTAAGTGTAACTAAGCTAGTTTCATCCAATTTTGTTCATCACATAAATTTAGATAAACCAAACGCACCGAGTACACCTACAGTTAGTAACATTGCAAGCAAGACGATCGAGATTACGTGGTCACCACCAAGTGATAATTGCTCTCCTGTCACTGGATACATCGTTGAGAAAATGGACGTCGAAGAAAAACAATGGATCAAGGTCCAACAGGTATGTCTTGAGATAAACTTGAGGATTGAGATTACTTAGAGGCGGCTAATGAATATAAATGATTCTGCAGTCATTGAGAAAATGGATGACAAACGTAAACAGTGGGGAATACTCAAACATTAGGACCGTACTCGTATATCAATTTACGTGGGTAAAATAGAAATATTTTTTATGTTAGTCCTGCAAGTGAAATGGCTATGATATATACATAATTAAATATTGCAAAGTATAAAGCAAACTTCCTACTGCAAGATATATCTATATTGTCTTGTTTGACCGAATAGGATACATCTACCAAATGTATCGTCACAGATGTAACAGTTGGCAACCAGTATCAATTCCGTGTGGCTGCTATAAATGAAGGAGGTAGCAGTGATCCAAGTCAACCATCCGACCACATAACACCATACGGTAATTGGTTTTAATTGTCGTAAACTTAGTCCAAATGTACACACTCTGATACTAACAATTGTAAAACAAATGGGTTTTTAAACTGCTAAAAGGTTTTACACATACGATGGTAAACTTTGTTTAGACATAGTCAAATTCTAATTCTAGCAGCACTGAGTGAATTGTATCCCAGTTGAATCAATACTCTTTCGTTTGTGTTATATTTCTCACTAAATTAAATTGTAAGACAACGTTCCTTCATCAAAATAATTAGATGAAAATTCCAGTTTGTACAAACATCAAAAGCAATAAAGCAAATTGCGTAAGGTGCATTGGGGAAAATCATATTACTATCTATGAGTAATTTGAACTAAGCTAGATTTAACCAAATTTTGTTCATTACATAGATAAACCGAACGCACCGGGTACCCCTACAGTTAGTGAAATATCAAGCCAGACGATTGAGATTACTTGGTCACCACCAAGTGATAACCGCTCTCCAGTCACTGGATATATCGTTGAGAAAATGGATGTCGAAGAAAAGCAATGGAACAAGGTCCAAGAACAGGTAAGCCTTGATATCAACTTGAGGATTGAGATTACCGCTAACGAATGACAAAGGTTCCATAGTAACTGAATATGTCATTGGATATGTCATCCGTGTTTAGGTGCGAAGTTATGGCCCTCGGTATTTTTCGAAATGTCCGTAAATGTTCGTAAATTTGGACATATTTCTCTATTTTGAAGCCTAAATGGTGGAAATGTGATTCTTTCATCGTATTAAATGATTGATATTAAAGACTAACATTAATCAGATGAAATCAAGAAAACGTAAAATTAATGGGATTTTATTTCTGAAAATTACACACGAAAGAAGTTTGTGTTTCAAAAAATTAGTAAAACAGTTTTCGAGCAAAATAACATCAATTTGTAGCTCAAAAAGTTTGAGGTATCTAAATATGTTTTTCTATTTTTAGTGTGATTTGACATTATCTTTCAAGTGCATCTTATTTTCAAACAAAGCTGAAAGTGAATCAAAAGTGTTTGTTTCCTAAAGGGATTAAACAGACTTGTGTCGGTAAATAAACGAATGCATAGAAAATCAGAAAATAAAAGAATGAAACCAGACCGGTTTTTAAGCTTCAATTTATGAAGAGCTTGTTTGCAAGCCATGTTAAGTCCACAACAACCACATGTTTCACATTTACTTGTGTGATACAATCACAATTACTTTGACAAGTTTGGCATTGGCAACAATGAGTTGTACCATCATCAAGTCATTATTTAGCGCAACAATGCTGCTTAACAATATGCAGACTATTGTTCTTATTTGGGAATCAAAGGCCTCACACAGTATTGTTACTGTCTACTGTTTGCTTTGTAATAGTGCATCTGAAAGAGCATTACAACCCATTGCAATATCGCACAGGTAAATCATGAACATGTGTTTGTGGGCTTAACATGGTTTGGAAACAAGCTCTTCATATAGCTTCATTCATATGGGATATATTCCTTGCAACATCCTTTTTATTAAAAAATCTTAACTCATAGCTAGGTTGTAACAAAACATTTTATACAATTTAGAAAGTAGTATTAGGCAAACATGTCACTTATTGATTGTATTGAGTTTAGCTTGATCGTCAAGGTAACGTAACTTGTTAAGCTAAGTACTGCATAAGCTTTGTTTCAATACAATTGGTGGACTACAAGTGAAGATATGGTCAATAGTGTAAAGTAGTTCTAAAACAGCATGGTCCACTTTCGTGTCTTTGCGTAGGAAAAGTGACCGAATTGAGTTAAATCATGAACCATCTGGTCGCTGCTATGGGTAATTTAAACAATGGAGCATTTGAAGTGGCATTTTAATTTGTAAATTTGAAATAAATATATCATTTGATTTATTTATGTAAATTAAGTGAAGAAAACCATGAAAAAACCTTTGTTTTTGTTCTGAAATCTTTGACGTTAAGCATGAAAGTTAATTTTATGCGGTACAAACTTGATACGTGCGAACATGGCAAAAGGTTGCGATTAAGCAATCGGGCATAGCGTTTGAACCAGAACTAGGAAAGAAAACAATTAATGTTTTTCTATTAGCCAAGATATTACTGATTCTACTGCATATTGCATTTACGCCATGACCTTTGATTTTTTTTTTCTGAAAAGCAAGAATGCAATTATTGCTAATCATGAAAGCCAATATAACGCAATACAAGCTTGATATGCGTAAAAGTGTCAAAAGTGGCCCAGTTAATTAAGCATAGCGTTTGAACTCCAGGTAGTAGAATAAAGTGTTTCTGTTAGGTACGGTGTTACTGATACCACTGAATATAATTCCGTAAATAAATTCATCAGGTTTGCAGAAATTCAGAATACAAGGTTCGTTTTTCAAAACCAAAAAATACTGTTTTTCACTGACCTGACAGTTTCGAGTGTCTTGGGCGACACTCTTCTTCAGAGTGATCTATGTCCACACACCTCCGGCGGAGGTTGTAAATTTGGAGATTGTAAAATCTGATCAAGTTGACAACCTCACGGATCACCTCAACAGCACAGACCCCACGGACAGTATAAAATTCACTTACGAAAAAGAACATGACGGCAAAATACCATTCCTCGACACACTCATAGTCAGAAAGTCAGACGGCTCAGTGAAATTGCTCATTTACCGCAAAGCTTCGCACACAGACCAATATCTGAATTTTGAGTCTCATCACCCAGTTCACCACAAGCTGGGTGTTGTCCGAACGTAAGAATGACAGAATGAATAATTTAGTTTCGGACGAGGATGACAAACAACAAGAAGAGGAAAAGATCAAAAAAGCACTTAGTCTCTGTGGCTATCCAAATTGGTCTTTCAAGAAGGTGAAACAACAGATTGCAAATAAAAAGACTATGAAAACCTCTAAGAAAAGTGAAAATAGCGAGAAATCCAAAGGACTGGTAGTTATACCTTTATCAGCGGATTATCGGAGAAGGCCAATAGGATTTTCCAAAAACATGGAATCGCTACAGCAATGAGACCCAACTCAACATTGAGAAAAATGCTCGTCCACCCCAAGGACAAGAGGGATCCAGACTCTACAACAGACTGTGTATATGAGATCCCTTGTTCAAATTGTGATCAGTCATATGTGGGGGGAACGGGGCGGCGTTTTTCCACAAGATTAAGTGAAAACATGAAAGAAACGGACAAAGTAACGCGTTTGAAAAAGAACTACACCCGTCAGACCAGAAAACAGTCGGAAAGTGAGCTCAGCAAATCTGCCATAGCTGATCACTCTGTACAACAAAATCACGTCATCGATTGGCAAGGGTCCAAAATCCTTAGTAAGGAAGGTGACGCGAGATCAAGAAGAATCATGGAATCCATCTGGATAAGGAAGAAATCCCCGCAAGTCATGAACAGAGACGAGGGGGCCCATTTTCTAAGTCACATCTATGACCCAGTCATCTCCGCGAGTAGTGCACCCTCTACAGGCCGAAATCCGCCGGAGGTGTGTGGACATAGATCACTCTGAAGAAGAGTGTCGCCCAAGACACTCGAAACTGTCAGGTCAGTGAAAAACAGTATTTTTTGGTTTTGAAAAACGAACCTTGTATTCCACTGTATATAATATTGTTGCCATAAACAAAATTGCAATTGTATAATATTTATTATTACATGTATACAAAATGATTTTTTAAAACCCTTTTGGAAACAAATTCATACATAAATCAATTGCAAAGTATAAAGCACAAGCGCTAATACAAAATAATTATATCTATATTATTTTTGTTCGACCGAATAGGATACCTCTACCAAATGTATTGTCACAAATGTAACAGCTGGCCACAAATATCAATTCCGTGTGTTAGCTATAACTGAGAGAGGTAACAGTGATCCAAGTCAACCATCAAACCCCATTATACCCCACAGTAAGTGTTGTGTTTTTAATTGCCATAGAAATAAAAAAAATAAGCTAAAACTGTTTCTTTCCTGTTTAATGTTTGTATCATAATTATTTTTGTTGTTGCATTTTTAGAGTAAAATATGGCACAGATTGCATACTACATGTTTTTGAAGTGTAGCACTGCTGATATTATTTAAAAACAAAATTAGATTAAAGCTAAGTTCTTTATAGTTTGATCGTTCTATCCAAATAATTTAACTATGAATGTTGCACTAGTACTTTGGTGCATTTTAACCCCCAACCCTCATGTATGCTACAAAATACTACTTGATATATGCGCTGTTCGTGCGTGCATCCCACGTGGTGTGATGACGCAATCGCCCTAAGTGATATAATAGGCACGGTTTCGCTGGCCAGCGAAGCCCAAGATCCGTGGCAAAGTGTCGCCGACCGAGTGCTTGGCATGCGATGGGTCTCGGGTTCGAATCCCACCCAGAGCAAACAACTTCTTTCTTTCTTTTCTCTCTTTATTCTTTCCTTCTTTCCCTTCCCGTCGCCAAAAAGCCCTTAGGCGGTTAGGGTTAAGTTTGTTTTGTTGAAATATTCAACACGCTAGTTAATGTGGTCTGTGTTTCTAAATACGAACATGCATTTCTCTTGTTCAAAGTTGAACTGTACAACACCTTCTTGATCTGTTTAACATTGACCTGTCCCATCAATTATCAAGATAATGTGACCATCGTCCACATTACTTCATTACATTACAATCGAAAGTTGATCAGACTTTGAACAAAAGATAAACAATGGATAATTGAGCAAAAGAGAGAAAGACGTTTATTTATGGTGACTAGAATGGCCAAACATTAAATACCAGTTTCACATACGCGTCGGAAATGGCATCAGAATGTTGCATATGTTTGAGCATCTTACACTAAATGACAGCCATTGCTTTCCACGGATTCACTGAACCTCCTCGGCCCTGACCGACGCATCTGAAATTGCTTAACTGTGAACTCTTGTGGACAAGAGCTATTACTTATGGGGAGGGGGTCTCGATTTTGATTTAGGTATGGACGTTCGACTGAGATTTCAAAACCATACCTCTAAAATACACCAAAGTTAACGAAAACGATTATCGTAATAGGGCTTGCTCAGTTCGTTCCCTCGAGTGGAGGTGGTGTTGACAGTAGTTGGTGGTAGTGGAGGTGGTGGTGGTAATAGTAGTTGCCATGTTAAATTTCTTATTATCATTATTATTTATTTAGACATCTGGAAGTGGAAACAACCTAAGACCTAGGAATAGCCGCTGCTCCAAATGGTACTTTTGCCATGGATGGCACAGTTTTGGCACTTGAATCTAAAACATCCGGGCAGCGTACAAATACACAAGCTTACTGGAGAATTCGTAAAATATCTGTAGATAGCAAATATGACCCCTGGAATATTGTAGAACTACTTTGTCAGCAGCTGTATACAACAGGCACAACTTCGCTTCTTGATACGCCTATACCTGGTTGGTATCACGTCAGCTCGCAAAGGTGCCGGGAGCTAACATAAGGGTGTAGCAGTCCCGTGGGGGTGGGGGGGGGGGTGGGGGGTGGTACTCAATTTTTTTTTTGGGTAGGGGTGTGCCTCCGAAAATTTTGAAGTATAGGACCCATGGCTATACCACTTCAAACCTGATTTTTACTACCGATGCATATACCAACATAGAATAGACGCACATGACTATACCAGTTAAAAAGACAAAAATACCACCCATTGATATACCAACCCCATATACTGACCCATCCATATACCACTGTACATTTAGAATACCGTAACAAATTTTCATATCATATTTTTTATTTCTTGTTTACTGTATTTTGTATTTTTTTAATTCTATTTATCAAGGGTCTATCATTTATTAATTATTATTATTTTGTTTGTTACAGGTGGTGCAATAATTATGTGTACCCCCGGAGTGGTGAATTATAGGGGCAAAGATGTTTTGCCAGGCCTAAAGGGGGGGGGGGGCAATTTTTTGGTAGAACATTTTGAGAATTCACCACCCCGGGGTACACATAATTGTTGCACCACCCCTTATTTTGTAATGAATACAAATCTAAAATATATTTATTGTTGTTTTGTTTTCTCAGTTTCCTAATTTATGTTCGTTTGTCTTGTAGGGGCCAAAATCTAGCCCAGTTTGTAACAAGTAATGTGTAGGCAAAGATGATTCTTGCACTTATTTAAATTTTATTTAACAACATACAAAAACCACGAAAACAGTGTCCCCCGCTCATCATGGCCGTTGGTTCATGCAAGGCAGTCGATTAACGGAAGATGTTTGTGAAAAAAATTGGGTGAGCAACAGACAATATTTGTACCCTGCATTGTGAAAGAAGAAAGAAAAAAGAAAAGAAAAAAATAAGAAATTAATAGAATTTTTTATTTATATATATTTTTTTGTACGGCACATTTTTTTCTTTCCACTCATGGTTTATTAAAATTTTAAACGAATTTAATATTCATGCATTTTTGTTCAATGCAATTGCAATTATCATTGCATTATCGAACCAAAACAACATCATTTTGACCCATGCATATATCGATCGTGTATGATCTTGGCAGTGCTGTCGCGTGTCATGTCAGCTGAATTCGGCACCAAAAACAAAACTCAACTTTACACTAAAAACTTACCCGATTGTTGAAAAACCTATTTATTTGCTACCAAAGCTCCGAAAATTGACACAAAGATCGATACAGTAATGAAATTTGGTGCAGTTAAGTTTATTTCCAAAAATTAAGAGGAGCAAATAGAGAGGTTAATTGCTGCCTGAGAGTGACCATGTCATTGCCCAAAGCGACCGTTAGGTAATATCGATCGCACCATGCCCACGTGTCTGGCCCTGACCGACGCATCTGAAATTGCTTAACTGTGAACTCTTGTGGACAAGAGCTATTACTTATGGGGAGGGTCTCGATTTTGATTTAGGTATGGACGTGCGACTGAGATTTCAAAACCATACCTCTAAAATACACCAAAGTTAACGAAAACGATTATCGTAATAGGGCTTGCTCAGTTCGTTCCCTCGAGTGGAGGTGGTGTTGACAGTAGTTGGTGGTAGTGGAGGTGGTGGTGGTAATAGTAGTTGCCATGTTAAATTTCTTATTATCATTATTATTTATTTAGACATCTGGAAGTGGAAACAACCTAAGACCTAGGAATAGCCGCTGCTCCAAATGGTACTTTTGCCATGGATGGCACTTGAATCTAAAACATCCGGGCAGAGTGACCATGTCATTGCCCAAAGCGACCGTAAGGTAATATCGATCGCGCCATGCCCACGTGTCTGGTCACAAGCACTAAAATCAGCAGTACTAGGAATTGAAAATTCGGCAAAAATTAATTATTCCCAAACTAATCCTTATTATTCACAAATTAAAAGGCGGTCCTTCCGAGATTTATTCTGGAAAATATGAACCATACTAATCTGCACTCTTATCGCCGATATTAAGAAAACGCTGTTTAGGAGAAAATTGTTTAAAATTTTTTGCCCTGATTACGATTTTTTATTTTAAACAGCATATATTACTCGTGTTTTCTTAGGGTTAATCAGGGGCTATTGATATTTGCGAAGTAAATATTTTAATCAACATGTTTGATTAAAGAAATAACATGAGTTGAAGCAACATCTGTTTTATTTCGGCAATAAAGTTCGCGCAACCCTTATTTTGATCGAAGATTGATTAAAGAGTACAATAAAATGGCGGATGACATCGACAAGGCATTGCGTGGCGGCTGTCGAGCAATGATCATAAAAATTTGCCGGAATATCTACTTTAATTTCTATCTACATTATTCAGATGTGTAGCCAGGAAGCCCAGGGTAATACTGAAGTACATGGCAGGCGATTATAGAGAGGTTTTGGAAGTTTTACAGATCGAACTTGGTTCGAATCTGTGAGCTCAGTGCAGTGTAACACGGTACACGGCATTCGATACGCGATCGATGCATGCATGTGCTGTGTTGTGTGAAGGCATTATGTGCAACGAAGAGACATTTCTCTACATGGATACCTGTGGATATACGGGACGGTATCTGTCTGGAATTTTGTTTGTTTGTTTTGGTCTGAGCCTTCCCAAATGAGTGTCTTGCTTTATGTGTATATGTCCGGTGTACATGGGACGGAAGACATGTCGAAGGAATAGCATGCAGTGGATATCTAAGCACATTTGTGATCATTGCCTGGCTGCTACTTTGATGTCAACACAGTTGGAAATGAATAGGCCTACCTAATTTCACGGTCCCAATACAATCCATTAAATAAGTAAACAATACCTAAATAAAACTAAATATATTTAAACAATATGTGCTTAATTTTTGTAAACAACTAAGTTGTTTAGACGTTTAACTCGGGATGATTAACCCCGCTGTATAGTATGTCAAAAGTTACAAATATAACCAACCATTAATTAGAGGCCGTCAGCCTTTCGCCATCTTGTGGGTACAATAATGAAACGCGTGTTCATGCGCCAGACACTACGCGCAGGGCGCAGCTTGCCACGCATCTCTTTTCACGCATCGACGCAGTGATTTTGCTGTTCACGCATGGAGATCGAACGACCATCGCAGCGTGTACCCACAACATGATGGCGCCGGCATATGACGTCACGCTGACGGCCTCTATACTTCTATGTATGACGTATAACAGACAGAAGCATATTTATGACGATATAAATTCTATATTATACAGCCTGTGAAGTGTAAGAAACAAAACATATGATGAAAATATAGATGACTCCATAAGGTAAAACGGGGTAACTGGCATGGTAGGGTGAATGGGGTACGAATACCATACTATTGCCTCCTGCGGCATACAAAAAGCGAGTATAAATTAGGAAATTATGATTGTTGGTGGTGAGAGATCAGAGAAGGCCCTTTGAATCTAACAAGCTATAAACATATATTATTTCACTGCGTGTATGTGGCTTATGTTGAAACGCCAAATCTGCTGTTTTGTTCTTAGGTATATTATCGTCTAGTATGACACGTAGTACAGGAGCAGCAACCTCAAAAAAATGACTTCGTTCATCCCCCACTACATACAAGGTTTGACACCATAGGTAGTAAGTATGGACCCTCTAGATCACTGCTAGGTAGGTAGTGGACTCAAATTGTGGTATCACTTTTTTTTTTTACAGGTCATTTTATGTATGGACGTAAAATCGCATAAAATCACAAAAAATAGGACAAAATTAAGGGGTAGGGGAGATATAAACTCCAAGAACTCAACTTTTACTCATGATTTTGAATTAATTTTGGTATCAATATGTAGCTAAATGATTTTTCTTACTTTCTAGTATTATTTTTAAACAAAAACAGGTTTCATTTGAGCATATTTGGAAGTATATAGTCCATAAATGAGTGGTAATCTGATTTTTTTAAAACCATATGTGTAAAGTTTGACATTGGCCTCAAATCCCACAACTATACCACTTTATATTTTCAAAATTGATTCAGTTTCCATTTTTAATTGTTTAATTTAAATTTTAATGTTTTATTTTGTTTTTAATGTTAAGCATATCAAGGGACACATCATTGTAACAGTTCCAATCATTATAATATGTATGAGTTCGTTGGAGTGTCTGTGGGACGAGGTGTGTGTGTGTGTGTGGGGGGGAGGGGTGCGGGTGTACATAGGGTATGTGTGGGGTGAGGGGATGAATGTGCGTGTACATGAATATGTCACTACACTGCACCAACTTCCATTTACAAAATCCGTTAAGATTCCATTGATGTAATATTTGGAATATTTATGTGTAGGACGTGAGTAACCACTGGGAAAAAGACAAAAATGTTTTTAAAAAACCAAAAACCCCAAAAAAACTGATGTTGATTTCCCTCGTATATCAACATAACATAGAAAAATATTAAGGGGTAGGGGAAAATAAATCATCAGAACTCAATATTTTACTCATGATATTGACTTCTTCTTGGTATTAATTCTATTCAATTCAATTCAATATGTATATCTAATTGATTGTTCTAACTTTTAGTATTATTTTAAAGCAAAGCGACCATTAGTTGTCAGGTAGATACACAGAAACTGTGAGAAAAGGGTACATTTTCTATGTCTAACAGCGTACATATGACAATATTAAGGGGTAGGGGAAATATAAACTGCCATAACTCAACTTTTACTCATGAAATTGAATTCATCTTGGTATCAAAATATATCCAAGTTATTGGTCTAGCTTTCTAGTATTATTTTAAAGCAAAGCGACCATTATTTGTCAGGCAGATATACAGAAACTGTGAGGAAAAGGAAAATTTTCTATGTCTAACAGCGTAAAATGACAATATTAAGGGGTAGGGGAAATTTGTAACTGCCATAACTCAACTTTTACTCATGAAATTGAATTCATCTTGGTATCAAAATATATCCAAGTTATTGGTCTAGCTTTCTAGTATTATTTTAAAGCAAAGCGACCATTATTTGTCAGGCAGATATACAGAAACTGAGGAAAAGGAAAATTTTCTATGTCTAACAGCGTAAAATGACAATATTCAGGTGTAGGGGAAATTTGTAACTGCCATAACTCAACTTTTACTCATGAAAATGAATTCATCTTGGTATCAAAATGTATCCAAGTGATTGTTCTAACTTTCTAGTATTATTTTAAAGCAAAGCGACCATTATTTGTCAGGTAGATACACAGAAACTGTGAGAAAAGGGTAAATTTTCTATGTCTAACAGCGTAAATATGACAATATTAAGGGGTAGGGGAAATATAAACTGCCATAACTCAACTTTTACTCATGAAAATGAATTCATCTTGGTATCAAAATGTACCTAGTTGATTGTTCTAACTTTCTAGTATCATTTTAAAGCAAAGCAACCATTAGTTGCCAGACAGATATACAGAAACTGTGAGGAAAAGGTAACTTGTCTATGTCTTAACAGCGTGAAGATGTCAATATTACGGGGTAGGGGAAATGTAAACTGTCATAACTCAACTTTTACTCATGAAATTGAATTCATCTTGGTATCAAAATATATCAAGTTATTGGTCTAGCTTTCTAGTATTATTTTAAAGCAAAGCGACCATTATTTGTCAGGTAGATACACAGTATTTGTGAGGAAAAGGTAACTATTCTATGTCTAACAGCATAAATAAATATGACGATATTAAGGGTAGCGGAAATATAAACTGCCACAGCTCAACTTTTACTCATGAAAATGAATTCATCTTGGTATCAAAATGTATTTAAGTGATTGTTCTAACTTTCTAGTATTATTTCAAAGCAAAGCGATCATTAGTTGTCAGGTAGATACACAGTAACTGTGAGGAAAAGGTAAATATTCTATGTCTAACAGCTTAAATATGACAATATTAAGGGGTAGGATATATAAACTGCCATAACTCAAAATTTACTCATGAGAATGAATTCATCTTGGTATCAAAATGTATCTAATTGGTTGTTCTAACTTTCTGGTATTATTATAAAGCAAAGCGACCATTATTTGTCCGGCAGATATACAGAAACTGTGAGGAAAAGGTAATTTTTTTTATGTCTAACAGCGTAAAATGACAATATTAAGGGGTAGGAGAAATATAAATTGCCAGAACTCAACTTTTACTCATGAAAATGAATTCATCTTGGTATCAAAATGTATCCAAGTGATTGTTCTAACTTTCTAGTATTATTTTAAAGCAAAGCGACCATTATTTGTCAGGTAGATACACAGAAACTGTGAGAAAAGGGTAAATTTTTACTCATGAAAAGGAATTCATCTTGGTATCAAAATGTATCTGATTGGCTGTTCTAACTTTCTATAAACAAAGCGATCATTAGTTGTCAGGTAGATACACATAAACTGTCAGAAGGGACCGTTCACCAAACACTTGTAAGGGGGAGGGGCCTGATGCAAAAAAATTTCATCGCAAAAATGTTTCGCCCCACCCCCCTTTACAGACCTCAAAAATTTTAGGGTTGAGATGAAAATTATGGGTCAACCCCATAGAAAATCATATAAACTCAATTTTTCCAGGAAAATTTTTGGTCACTTTTTTAGGCCCCCCCCCCCCTCCCTTAGGAGGGCCAAAAATTTTCACTTGCATCACCCCCCTTACAAGTGTTTGTGAACGGTCCCTAAATATGACAATATCAAGGGGTAGGGGAAATATAAACTCCCATAACTCAACTTTTACTCGTGATAATGAATTCATCTAACGTTCTAGTATCATTAGTTGTTATGTAGATACAAAGGAAATGTAAGAAAAACTCCCATGTGTAACAGTGTCAAATATGGTAATATTAAGGTTAGGGGAAATATTACCATAACTCAACTTTGGCTGCATTAACTGTGAAGGGGAACACGGGAATACAAATCGTTGCACCAAAATTTAAATGTAGTATACGATTGAGGTTTCTTACGTTAATTGGTGCAATTGGACCATTTTTAAAATTTGACCTTTATTTATGATATTTTTGATATATTCGACGTTATAACCCCTGAACTAAGCTTCGTAGAACTATGACAATTGTCTTTTTTAGAGGAACAATTTGAGATTACAACATGATACATGTAGGATCATTTTTTAGTATTGGCCCCATTATGACCTTCAACCCCTCGTGGGAAACTTAATTGATTTTAAAATAATGCCAGATAAAAATTCCCTTTAAAAGGGAAAGCCAGCCTCAATGTAGAAGAGGTCTTGTAATTAGTTTTGGTCAATGTGAAAGGCATTTTTAGGATCACGGCTTACTACATCCATGTTACATGACAGTCCACCAAACCATCAACGGTGAGAAGATGTACACTGAAACTGCAGAAAACATTAACTCCTAATCTCCTGTCAACTCTTTAATTCATTATTGTTCATTATTATTAATTCATTATTGTTCTCTAAATTGTTCTGTTCTGGTTTTATTTGTCTTTTCAGCTTTTTACCCACGATATTTCAATTTCCAATTTTTAATACCATAACTTACGAACTCAATTTCTTCGCTTAGGAATGTCCGATTTTATTGGGGAAAACGGCGTTGTGGAGCAAAATAGCTCTTTATGTGAAAGCCTCCAAATTTATAAGCTGTCCAAAAGATGTCTGTTTTTGACATGATACGCCACATTTCTTAAAGACCCATTCAGTGATCCCAGTGCAAGAGTAAAAAAATTAAAATTGTTTATAAATTGCTTTAAAAAAATAAAAGAGAAGGATAGGCCTAAGTCATTCAAATTGTCATTTTTGAAATGCCAAATTTGGCAAAAAATGAAGAAAACAGCAGTACTGACGAAGTTCAAGCCCCACCATTCAAATACTTGTAGCTAATTTTAGATACTGTCAGTATCTAAAAATACAGATTCGTGTAAAATGTCTTATTTTGTCTTAAATAGGCCTACACGGCTTTTGGCTGAACCGTTCGCAGACTTAGCACATCTATGTAATAACAAAGGTACGGTACCAAAATTTTGATGATTTTTACAATCATCCGGATGAGCAAATCACTGAATGGGCCTTTAATATTAATAATAGATAAGCTGCCTTTAAAAATATTATTGAGAATGTTGAGAGTAGAGGAATTATCTTGAAAAAAGTCTAAAAAATACAACATGCCAGTTATATTCCGGTCTGAAACGATCAGACAATATTTTAAACATTAATAACATCATAAACCCAAATCGTGAAAAAATCACCCCGGGTAGATTTTTGGCTATTTCTCCATTTACGATCCTGCCCAAAAGTGTCTGCTTTCGATATACCACTTCACAAATACTACACTGCACTGACTGCAGGTTTTAGTTAAAAGGGCATTTCGTGATCCACAGCATCATCCCCTAACTTTTCTCAAAAAAGTTGAGATTTTTATATCACTGGAAACCTCTGGCTACATAATGTTTATGTACAAAATATTTCTTGCAGATTAATTCGTTAGCAAAGTAATCGTGAAATTTGAATTTCGTTCTGGTATACCAGAACAAAATTGCAACACATTGTGTACACATAACCATGCATAACTCGTAAAGGCAAAATCGGAATCAACTGAAATTTTTAGAATAAGCTTTTTTGTGGATATCTACTGAAAAATGTCATAAAAAGAGGATGCTAGGATCACGAAATACTCCTTAAATTCGCCATATAACACAATATAAACTCACCTTACATGTACATTTTTTATTTTAAAATAATTTGATATTAATTCGCAATGTATAGTTTACTATATGATAGATGGTGGCAAGAACATTTATAAAGGACTGATTACTCACTGCAATCTTCACTCTTGTGTGTTTTGACTGTAAGTTTATGAATCAAATAAAAAAGATAGAAAGTAGCTTCACTTATGTTATGTGTCATTTTATTTATAACATAGAAGTTATTAAATTAATAAAGTAAGACAATTTATTTATCTATAAGTGCATGTCAAATGGGTACATTGTTCAATACTATAGGCCTACATGCATAAATTATGCCCATATTATAGCTAGGCCCTAAAAACTTTATTTTGCATCGGATTTTTCCCGTTGAAAAGGCAAAACTGATGTTCATGATAGCAACTATTTCATCAATAGCATTTTGAGTCATTTTTATCCATAAAACGACACAGGATAGGATAGATAATTCCTTAATATCATGTGCTTGCCACTATCTACTTTATAGTAAACTATATACATTGCGAAATAATATAAAATTATTTTAAAATAAAATGTGCATGTAAGTTGAGTTAACATAGCGAATTAACTAACAACTGCAGTGTATTTCTTGATTTTAATAATAAGCATGGGTAAAAAGCAGTAAAGACAAAAATACAGAACAATTTGGAGTAATGAATTAAAGAGTTGACAGGAGTTATAGGAGTTAATGTTTTTGCTGTTTCAGTGTGCATGTTCTCACCATTGATGGTTTGGTGAACTGTCATGTAACATGGATGTAAGCGTGATCCTAAAAATGCCTTTCACGGTGACCCAAACTATTTACAAGACCTCTTCTGCATTGAGGCTGGCCTTCCCTTTTAAAGGGAATTTTATTATCCATAAAACGACACAGGATAGGATAGATAATTACTTTGACATCAATATGGTCCATATGATGAAGATTTTGATTCTTAGATCTGTTATCAACATGATATCACGCTGTTCAGTGGTCAAGGACCCCGGGTCAAAGACACTGAAATGACATACTTTTCTTCTGCTGACCATATGATGCTGTATATTAACTATTATAGTTACATTTTAGGCCTATACCTAAAACTTTTAAAGTCATATTAATTCAAACATAACTTTGGTAATACTCACTCGTTTTCATTCGTTGAAACGGCAAAACATACTTACTTTTCCTTACACATCGAATTAAAATATTTTTAAAAAAATTCAACAACAAAAAGTTTTAACAAAAAGTCATTCCAATACCAATAAAAATTAATCTCTTGAGTAAACTGACCCCATCCCAGAAACAGGTACCAGCCCGATGGGCTGGCGAAAATGAGAACAATCAAATAGCTACATATTGATACCAAAATGGAATTAATTTTCGTCAGTGAAACTTGTGTTTTGGTGATTTGTATGTCCCCTTACCCCTTAATATTGTCATATTTTACGCTGTTAAACATTGAATATTAACATTTTCATACATTTTATGTCTATCTACCAGACAACTAATGACTTAATTGTTTTTAAAATAATACTAGAAAGTTAGAACTATCAAATAGCTACATATTGATACCAAAATGAATTCATTTTCATCAGTAAAACTTGAGTTTTGGTGATTTGTATGTCCCATACCCCTTAATATTGTCATATTTTACGCTGTTAGACATGGAATATCAATATTTTTCTCATATTGTATGTTTAACTACCTGACAACTAATGGTTTAATTGCTTTTAAAATAATGCTAGAAAATGAGAACAATCAAATAGCTACATATTGATACCAAAATTAATTCATTTTCATCAGTAAAACTTGAGTTTTGGTGATTTGTATGTCCCCTACCCCTTAATATTGTCATATTTTACGCTGTTAGACATGGAATATCAACATTTTTCTCATATTGTATGTTTAACTACCTGACAACTAATGGTTTAATTGCTTTTAAAATAATGCTAGAAAATGAGAACAATCAAATAGCTACATATTGATACCAAAATGAATTCATTTTCATCAGTAAAACTTGAGTTTTGGTGATTTGTATGTCCCCTACCCTTAATATTGTCATATTTTACGCTGTTAGACATGGAATATCAACATTTTTCTCATATTGTATGTTTAACTACCTGACAACTAATGGTTTAATTGCTTTTAAAATAATGCTAGAAAATGAGAACAATCAAATAGCTACATATTGATACCAAAATGAATTCATTTTCATCAGTAAAACTTGAGTTTGGGTGATATGTATGTCCCTTACCCCTTAATATTGTCATATTTTACGCTGTTAGACATTGAATATTAACATTTTCATACATTTTATATCTATCTACCAGACAACTAATGGCTCAATTGCTTTTAAAATAATACTAGAAAGTTAGAACTATCAAATAGCTACATATTGATACCAAAATGAATTCATTTTCATCAGTAAAACTTGAGTTTTGGTGATTTGTATGTCCCCTACCCCTTAATATTGTCATATTTTACGCTGTTAGACATGGAATATCAACATTTTTCTCATATTGTATGTTTAACTACCTGACAACTAATGGTTTAATTGCTTTTAAGATAATGCCTGAAAATGAGAACAATCAAATAGCTACATATTGATACCAAAATTAATTCATTTTCGTCAGTGAAACCCGTGTTTTGGTGATTTGTATGTCCCCATTACCCCTTAATATTGTCATATTTTATGCTGTTAGACATTGAATATTAACATTTTCATACATTATTTTTATGTCTATCTACCGGGCAACTAATGGCTTAATTGCTTAATAATACTAGAAAGTTAGAACTATCAAATAGCTACATATTGATACCAAAATGAATTCATTTTCATCAGTAAAACTTGAGTTTTGGTGATTTGAATGTCCCCTACACCTTAATATTGTCATATTTTAGGGTACTACACATGAAAAATTGACATTTTTTAACATTTTATGTCTTTCCAGCTAACAATTAATGGTTATTTTGCTTTAAAAGATTACAACAACCAAATAGCTATATATTAATGCCAAAATGAATGAATTATAATGAATAAATATCGAGTTGCGTTGGTTTGTACGTCCCCTAACCTTCAATATTGTCAAATTTTACGCTGTTACACATTGGAAAATTAACATTTTTATCATATTTTATTTCTATCTTATGGTTTTTCTGTTAAAAATAATACTGGAAAGTTAGAACAATCAATTAGCTACATGTTGATACCAAAATGAATTCATTATTATTAGTAAAGGTTGAGTTATGGTGGTTTTTATTTCCCCTACCCCTTAATAATGCCATATTTGACATGGTTATACATAGAAAAGTAACCTTTTCTCACATTTTATGGCTATCTACCTGACAATTAATGTCTGCTTTGCTTTAAAATAATACTAACACGTTTGAACAATCAATTAGCTACATATTAATTCCAAAATGAATTCATTATCATGAGTTGAAGTTGAGTTATGATGGTTTATATTTCCCCTACCCTTAATATTGTTACACACGCTGCTACATGTGGAAAAGTAACTATTTTTTTACATTTTCAGTCTATTTTCCTGACAAACAGCGGTTGATCTCACCCCACACATATAAATATTCAAAATATTACATGAATGGCAACTTACCAAACAAATTTTGTTAATAGAAGTAATATAGTTCAGCCGAGTGACATATTAAGACACGTAAAACACCCCAACCCTGAACCCTATACACACCCCGCACCCACCCCACATACCCACACACACGTACCCCAAACCCACACAACACAAACCAACATACAAGCAAACATGCACATACATAAATATTTGAACCAGAACATCAAAGTTTGCCTAGATATGCTTGATATTAAAAACAAAATTAAAAAATGGAAAGTTAATCAATTTTGAAAATAGAAATTGGCACAATAGTAAAATTTGAAGCCAATGTCACAAAAACACCCAACCTACGCATTGTTGTGAAAAATCTGATTTTTCACTAGCGTATGGATTGGCCACTTCAAATCATGATCAAATGAAACCTAGGTTTGCTTTCAAATAATACTAGGCAGTTAGAACAATCAATTAGCTACATATTCATACCAAAATAAATTCATTATTATGAGTAAAAGTTGAGTTATTGGAGTTAATATTTCCCCTACCCCTTAATTTTGTCATATTTTTGGTGAATTTATGCGATTATACGTCCATACATAAAATGACCTGTAAAAAAAAGTGATACCACAATTTGAGTCCACTACCTACCTAGCAGTGATCTAGAGGGTCCATACTAACTACCTATGGTGTCAAACCTTGTATGTAGTGGGGGATGAACCAAGTCCTTATTTAGGCCCCCTGTGGGATCTTGCTCCTGGACTAACGGAACGCTTTTCATATTGAGGCGCGATTGATTACGCGTTTGCTGCTTTAGATTTTTAGGTATATACTCCATTGATATGAACATGATGAATGTTAATATAAAATAGGATTGCTTTCCCGGGATGGCTTAAATTTCAATTGTTTTAGAAACTGGTAAGATCTTTAAAAAAAAAGCTTATAACGGTATATTTTGTACAACAATTCTGTCAGATCAAGCATTCGCTATATCAAACGCTAGAAAAGAGCAAGTTTCTTGCTCAATTTAAACAATTTTAATATTCACGCAATATAATTATAGAGATAAGTATTGATATTTTAGCATATTTATATTTACTCAGAATTCAACATTTCAGTGCTTATTCGTTATAATCTCTACATTGCAAGGGAAAGAAAATATTACATATTGCTGTCCTAAAATCCAGTGTCGGCAATAAGTACATCTTTTACACCATATATTCCGACGCAACAGTTAAGATTTAGATGCAATTGCCTTAACAGTATTGATCACAACGTTAATCCTTCCAGAGGTATTGAGGTTACCAGATCACCAAAATAGCTAGATGGGTCAATCAGTTACATGACCCTGTGTGGTTATTAGTTACCAGGAAGTGAGTTTTGCCCAAGGCAGTTGTGGTCAACTGTTGGCGGCTCACTACAAGAGTTATTACCGTCAATTGTGTTGAAAAAGGATGTGAGACGTGATCAATTATGTTAGGGCAGTGGAACCTAATGAGCGCATTTTGAATCCAGCTTAATCATGTTGATTATTACATTAAGCTATAATTATGTAGGATTGCACCACTAGGTCACCAGTAGTAAATTAGCTACAGGGTGTCCCAGAATGATTTGTACCGTGTTTGCAAAAATAACTACAAATAGAAGACGGGCAGTGTATCCAGTTTTGATACCAGCATTATAATGTTGGACATGTCTCCTACTTATTCTGTTAATTTCAGCACGCTACCTTTATTTGTTTTGGCGTGGCATGCAATAATGTAAAATCGATGAAAAACGACTCGCATACCTTTGAAAAATGGCACGATACGATTAAATGAAGAACGTAGGATGTGTGGCACAGCATTTTGACGACAACTACTGTTGGGGTTGCGCCTTAAAGCTTGCCGGACAGCTGCAATGTTCGCTCTAGTTCTTACAGTCTTACGAGTACCTGAAGCTTCACTCTGCCGATTCCTGACAGTTCCGTGCTCGTCAAACTTCTTTACGTTATACACTATCGTCTAATGAATCTTCTTTACGTCTCAACATAGCTGCCAGTTTGCCAGTAAGTTTTTGAATGAAATCCACGCTGCTGTACAGTAAATTGAGGAGCTGTCTTTTCTGTACCACAACCAGTTCAAATGACATGGGCCTCACACCACAATAACTATATTTAAAACTACCGCCAAAGAGAGCATGGGATTAGGCCACAAATCCTTAATTCCATATAATGATTGCTTCGTAACGTCATAAATAATAGATAGATATCGGCTATTTAGTGGAAATATGAACAGGGCACAACCAAAATACCTGCATAACTTTTTCTAAATAACTTTGTGCTGAACGGTCAGTAATGTTACAGATTTTCAAAATAGGTTGCGTTGTCAAAACTTAGAATTCATCATTTTTACGCAATCTTCTATAACTTCTACTAGAAACGTCCAATTTTTAAAATCTAAAAAATCTGAGAAAGCTAAATATATGTAAAACTTAAAATGCAAAACAATATGACCATTTAACATTCCCTTCATACCTAAAAAAATCCATCTTTCCCGGTACAGATCATTCTGGGACACCCTGTATTAATCAATGTTTATTATGTCTCCAAAAGTGTAATAGGGGACATAAAAAGTGGATAAGACCACAATACGAATTCCGTGTACATTTGTTGAAATTTGTCTACTTAAAGTGAGCAGAATTTTGCTGCATCTCTTGTGTTTAGTTGCTTTGAGTTTTTATTTGTTTTCAACCTTCAAAATAGTCGTCGTAGTCGCTGTTTATTTGGTGCTGATTAGTCGATTACTATAAGTCTTGCAACCAAGATAATAACTTAAATATGTGTTTCAGTTTAAAGAGTTTAGGAAGTAAAAAAATGAGAAAATGCATTTACGCAGAGTTACAACCAAGGCCGGTTAAAAAGTTGCTTGTTGTTTTTGTTTGGCTAGATTTTACAATAATGTACGCCACCCACGGGGTTCGCTTTATTCCGTGAGTATGCACCGTTTTCAAGATAATCAGATGGTCCTTCCCCAGCGAATACACACAAAAATGGTTTTAAATGTTCTAAAATGTTATAACATTTAAATGTTGGGTTAAAAAAGTCATGAAAACTACTGAAATAACGTTTTTAAATAACGTCGAAATGTATTGCATAATGTTTTTGGCAAACACTTGTGCAAAATATTTTGTCAACACTATAGAATGTTTTGCATCAAGTTTTCAGAATGCTTTCTGAATGTTTCTGAAACGTTTTAGTACCCTTTATATAACCCGACATTTATTTTTTTTTCTTTGAAACGTTTTGTATTTGCTAGGTGGCGTACCATATTCTAAAGTTTATCAAGAGTCAAGTAATAAAAAATGTCGTGTTTATTGAATGTTAATTAACGTGGAATGTTTAGGTACTGTGTTGAAATTCAATAAACAACGACAATAATTTGTTGAGTCATTGTTTAATTATTTTCAATATTTTCATGTGTATTTTATGGACAAGTGTAGTTAAAATGAAATTAGAATTCTACCCGAATACCACTTAATGTGCCGTTGCAACACTAGTGGTCTTGAAAACTTAAGCGGGTCGGAGTGGAGCATGACCTAGCAATGTTGCCACTCATATAATGTGACCCGTTCCGACAAAACCAGGAACAAGTCGCATTTTTGACAGTTCTTGATAAGCATGGGACAATAAGCTTCAAAATGAAATCAAAATTATATACATAGCATCAATATTCTTCAAGATATGGATAATTTTGTAAATGATACCTTGATATTTTTGAAAAATTGCTAGTCTATGTGCTAATTTGTTGTCTGCCTTACACAGGATTGAATAGGGATTATCATAGTTCAACTGTCAATTATTGATTAGATAAACCTCTTTTTATAAGTACTTTCAAGGATTTGAAAGTCCACTCAGTCCCAAGGTCAAATACAATGAAATTAAGAATTCCAAAATTTGATTTTTCTTATGGGAATGCCATCTTTAAAAGCCTAACTCAAAAACATGCCTGGCGACTTGTTCAGGGTTTTGTTGGAGTTGGTCACATATAATCTAAAAAATCCCAAGGTTTGATATTTAGGTCACATTTACGCCCCACATGCATGAATTTTCACGGGAGGGGAAAAACACTGAAAACATTAGTTTCGATGTATTATTGGTCTAATCGATGGCTTTAGATTAGGAAAAATACGAAGAAAACGAAGTTTATCAACTCAAAAGGTGTCCCTATGGGACAACAGGGGTCAAATTTTATATTTTCAAAAATGATGAAAAGTATTCCTCTGGTCATAATGATTCAGCAAAAGTAAGTGTGACCGATCTGCGACGTACCGTTCTTGAGTTATAAGCAGAAAGGTCAATGGGCATGGTCACTTTTTTTGGCCACACAGGGGTCAAAACTAAAAGTGATCCGATTTCAATGAAAATGGTCTCAAATTGTTCGTTTTTGGAGATTCTCATCTGCACAAGGAGTTAAGTCGTCGCCAGAGTGCTACACTATCGTAAGTGACATTTTTGGCCAAAATGAGATTTTGACGAATTATGAAAGGCCATATAAAAACGCACATTTTAAACCAGGTTTTAAGTTTGAAAATTGCTTAATCATTTTTTAATTAATAAAATAAAATATCGTAAGTGCAATTCAATTTTAATTAATGCATGCAAGACTATCGTATGTGCCACTTATGATAGTCTTGCACGCTAATTTTGTTTTTCATTTGCTGCAAGACCATCGTATGTGCCACATACGCTACTTTATTTGGCCTAAACAGCAAAATCACGGAATGCTACACCATCGTATGTGCAAAACAGTCTCTAACACATCACTGGCTGTGACGCTGACGGCTGTATGCGTTGTCATCATGCTGGCTAAGTTCATAGCCCCCACGACTGGTAATAGAGACGATAAATCCAGTGTTTTTAGTTTTAGATTCAGTAATAAATCTTGAGAGATAACATTACGGCAAAAGGTGTCTTGCTATTGTAAATATTATGTGCCAAAATAAATAAATACTTGTTAAGAAACATAAAATAACAAAATATTGGATATTTGAGCCGATATTACGCATATCCTAATTTAGCAATGAATGCTACACTATCGTATGTGGCACATACGATAGTGTTGCACTCTACACTTATGTCTATTTGAGTGCAACACTATCGTATGTGCCACATACGATAGTGTTGCACTCTACACTCATTTCTATTTGAGTGTAACACTATCGTATGTGGCACTTACGACATTTAAATCAGTAAATCAATCATAGATTTATTAATTTTAACACCATTTATATAGTTTATATTATTAAAATCAAGTTTCTTTACATTCCCATGTCATTGTATGGCTACTTGGAAACAAACGGCTACACTAAACACAAAAATGCTCCTCCTGTAAAACTGTCCAAACTGCACTTACGATAGTGTAGCACTCTGCCGACGAAGTGGATTAGGGTTAGGGTGAGGGTTAGGGTTACGGCATATTGCCGTAAATATGGCTGGGAGCTAGGAGTTGTGCTTCGAGTATATGATAGGTCTGATGAAGGACAGTATGGATCCCCGTTGGGTTTTTGATACTCCAATTAAAAATACCTAACCCTAGGGGTCAAAGTTTGTACATAAGTCTATGGAAAAATATTGAATTGAATTGAACCTATGGAGAAAGCTAAAGAGGTTGTTCACATCTACGTTTTGCAAAAAAAATCAGGTCCGTTAAGGAGATATGGCTTCTAAAGCCCTGGGTGAGTATGTAAATTAAATGGAACAGCCGCCTATATCTAACAAACTAAAAACCTGACGAACATATAAATTTGACGACCCATGTAGAGCTCGTCGAGATCTACTTGGATCTCAATTTTTAACCAAATCGGATGACGGGAACCACCTCAAATAGGCCATATATATAGGCCAAAAACCTTGGCTGTTCCATTTAATTTCAAGTGCGCGCTATTAGCCAAGTAGCGACTACCAATTTATTAATTACTGTATAGGTTGTCGTTGAGCCAAAAATTTAAAAATTGCCACATTGACTTGTTCCTTGTCTCATATTATAGGTCTGCTTGAGTAGATCAAAAGTGACACTCGATCTTGTAAAACAGTCTCTTACACTGCTTGGCAACGTTGTCGCGCTCGGAGCGATCATGCATATCACATTAAAATGGCCTATAGAGGGGGCGCAGCACTAATTCAGCGTCCCATAGGATAACGTGTGAATTCGGCCTACTTCAAGCGCCATTTCTGGCGTCCCTGCAATACTTGGCAAAATAAATTTGGTATCAAATTAAAGCTCTGATTCTCTAGATTCCAAAACTTTTGTCGGCATATATCGATGACCATTGACTTTTTTCGCTATTTTGCGGTGCAAATAAAAATAGCTAAAAATATACTAAACTCACCACTCACATTTCAAAATTGGGTTTTCTCTTAATCCGCCACAGAGAATTGCTTTTGAGATCAATTGTCCAGTTTTTTTCTGCATGTTATCATTAAAGACACTTGTCGAATTCATATGAGCCAATATTGAGTGATTTAAAGTGAACATGTCGGTAGATATGGTCGCTACAATCTCATATTCACTGTGGACTATATTAGCCGAATTTCGTTGTTACATAAAATGCGGAGTGATTTAGTGTCGCGCCCTCTTATAAGGTGTTAAAAGTTTTCAAAATCCAAATTTATTACTCATTAAGTAAACTAGAGAAAATTTGAAGCTCAACACCGAAGATTTCATGTCTCTGCGACATTCCGTTCAAGAGAAATGATGTTTTAAAGATTAGTGCCGAAATGCCGACAATCGAATATTTCGACTTTTCCTCCAATATGCGAAAGTTTATACAAAACTCACAAACTTAGTGACAGATGACAATTTGAGCACGTCTTTGAACCAAGTTTAATTTCTTTTCTAGATTATCAGTGTTCCCATTTTGTTTTGGAAATCATTTATTACTAAGTCTGAAGTATAAATACCCCCCCCCCGTTCCAGTGGTAACAATTACGATCTTTTTGCGTAGGCCTACTGAATATTCAGCAAAACGGCTTCATGCAGATTAACAATGTCTGTTAACCTTAAAATCCATTTTTGAGCCTTTTTGAGTATTTGTGGACGCATATCTAGACTTTGCCGGCGCCTACTCGGCCAATAAAGTGTGTTTTCCAATAATTTTTTCATGGGGATGACTTTTTGTAATCTTTGTTTATCATCATGATTGAAATAGAACACATTTTGTGAAGCGTATCTCTTATTTTGCGCGAAGAATGTAAAAGGAACGCTTTCATAACGACGGCCGTTACAAGGGGGCGCAGCACTAATTCAGCGTCCCATAGGATAACGTGTGAATTCGGCCTACTTCAAGCGCCATTTCTGGCGTCCCTGCAATACTTGGCAAAATAAATTTGGTATCAAATTAAAGCTCTGATTCTCTAGATTCCAAAACTTTTGTCGGCATATATCGATGACCATTGACTTTTTTCGCTATTTTGCGGTGCAAATAAAAATAGCTAAAAATATACTAAACTCACCACTCACATTTCAAAATCGGGTTTTCTCTTAATCCGCCACAGAGAATTGCTTTTGAGATCAATTGTCCAGTTTTTGTCTGCATGTTATCATTAAAGACACTTGTCGAATTCATATGAGCCAATATTGAGTGATTTAAAGTGAACATGTCGGTAGATATGGTCGCTACAATCTCATATTCACTATGGACTATATTAGCCGAAATTCGTTGTTACATAAAATGCGGAGTGATTTAGTGTCGCGCCCTCTTATAAGGTGTTAAAAGTTTTCAAAATCCAAATTTATTACTCATTAAGTAAACTAGAGAAAATTTGAAGCTCAACACCGAAGATTTCATGTCTCTGCGACATTCCGTTCAAGAGAAATGATGTTTTAAAGATTAGTGCCGAAATGCCGAAAATCGAATATTTCGACTTTTCCTCCAATATGCGAAAGTTTATACAAAACTCACAAACTTAGTGACAGACGACAATTTGAGCACGTCTTTGAACCAAGTTTAATTTCTTTTCTAGATTATCAGTGTTCCCATTTTGTTTTGGAAATCATTTATTACTAAGTCTGAAGTATAAATACCCCCCGTTCCAGTGGTAACAATTACGATCTTTTGCGTAGGCCTACTGAATATTCAGCAAAACGGCTTCATGCAGATTAACAATGTCTGTTAACCTTAAAATCCATTTTTGAGCCTTTCTAGACTTTGCAGGCGCCTACTCGGCCAATAAAGTGTGTTTTCCAATAATTTTTTCATGGGGATGACTTTTTGTAATCTTTGTTTATCATCATGATTGAAATAGAACACATTTTGTGAAGCGTATCTCTTATTTTGCGCGAAGAATGTAAAAGGAACGCTTTCATAACGACGGCCGTTACAAGGGGGCGCAGCACTAATTCAGCGTCCCATAGGATAACGTGTGAATTCGGCCTACTTCAAGCGCCATTTCTGGCGTCCCTGCAATACTTGGCAAAATAAATTTGGTATCAAATTAAAGCTCTGATTCTCTAGATTCCAAAACTTTTGTCGGCATATATCGATGACCATTGAATCCGCCACAGAGAATTGCTTTTGAGATCATTTGTCCAGTTTTTTTCTGCATGTTATCATTAAAGACACTTGTCGAATTCATATGAGCCAATATTGAGTGATTTAAAGTGAACATGTCGGTAGATATGGTCGCTACAATCTCATATTCACTATGGACTATATTAGCCGAATTTCGTTGTTACATAAAATGCGGAGTGATTTAGTGTCGCGCCCTCTAGACGAATCCAAATACACGCATTCCTACACCTGACTAGCAGCCTTTAATAGTTGGGTAGCCGTCGACTACAATGCACTCAAAATGTGAAATGATTCGGCCTTGGCGGAAATTTTAAACTGCATTCCACCACCCGTTTTACACCTTCCGCGAAAACACAGGCAGACAAAAGAATAACACAATACAGTTCCCTTCGACAAAACACACAGCATGGTCTATTCGCTGTTGAAGTGACATAATAATCGGATTAATACACGCGGTATCTATGCATTGATGTACTTGTGAACAAAAGGGCTATATGTATGAATAGATGCGACGGGATTACCTGCGGAATTATCTCCATTATATATATTATTAGCTATTATTCTATTAACCCTCCTCGTCCTTGCATCTTCTCTAGGTGTTAGGCGGCTTTTATTTGCACAATTGACGCTCAAAGCACCAGGTTGGTGCTAACGGCTACCCAAAGATGTCCGACCAAATCCTGACCATGACTTGGCTACTTGGATTCGTCTATACTTGATTTTTGTCAAAATTGTCGTACGGAGTTGAAAAATGTGTCATATCGTTATGAATACGGCAGACGGCCGAATCCGGATTCGGCTTTTGGTAAATTCATTTTACACATGCATTACATTTGAATTCGAGAACAAGGGATCAATGCTGTACATGATAGAGGGCAGCATATCAATTTTTTAACGGAGACCAGATGATAACAGCATAATAAGTAATCAAAAGAGGGCGGCATACAGGGTTAGTTGACGGTGCATCACAGTACGGTCACCGACGGCAACCGTTAAAAAATCGATATGCTGCCCTCTATAGGTATAGCATTGATCCCTTGTTCTCGAATTCAAATGTAATGCATGTGTAAAATGAATTTACCAAAAGCCGAATCCGGATTCGGCCGTCTGCCGTATTCATAACGATATGAAAGCTGATGTTGAGTAGAACAAAAGTTGCCACAGGGTCAAAATTGTTAGATGTCAAATAACCTGTCAAAATGGCGCCTAAACATTTTTAATAGTCATAACTCAAAAACCCTTAAAAAATCTTGGATTTTTTAAGACTTGACTTTTTGACTTTTTAAATATTTTCCCCATATAGCATAAAAATAAGCTTTCCAAAAATACCATTTTCATTAAGTTTGGACAAACTTTATTTCAGTCGCCATCTTGGATTTTTGAAGACTTGATTATTTGAATTTTTAAATATTTTTCCCATATAACATGAAAAATTAGCTTTCAAAAAATACCATTTTCAATAATTTTGGACAAACTTTATTTCAGCCGCCAACTTGGATTTTTGAAAACTTGGTTTTTTGAATTTTTTAATATTTTTCCCATATAGCATAAAAAAGTAGCTTTCAAAAAATACCATTTTCATTAATTTTGGACAAACTTTATTTCA
>NC_092646.1:60065017-60072021 GCF_039555335.1 Amphiura filiformis | reverse complement strand
TCCCGTCATCCGATTTGGTTAAAATTGAGATCCAAGTAGATCTCGACAGAGCTCTACATGTGTCGTCCAATTTATGTTCCGCAGGTTTTTAGTTTGTTAGATATAGGCGGCTGTTCCATTTAATTTACATACTCACCCAGGGCTGTAGAAGCCATATCTCCTTAACGGAATGTGCTATTGACCTGATTTTTTTTGCAAAACGTATATCGTATTTAGTTCTACAAATAACCTCACAGGCAAAAAAATCTAATGGGTCATCTTCACTTTCAAAATGGCGTTTTAAATTTGTTTCCATAGACTTATGTACAAACTTTGCACCCTGGTAACTCGGCCAAAAGACCAGCTAAGCTAAGCCTACGCGGATCCATGATAACCCTACCTAGGTCTACCAAGACAACCTAGAGCCAGACCTTAGCAGTCCCAGGAAAGTTCGGGCATTTCGGATTAACTCTAACCCTAACCCTAACCCTAACCCTAACCCTAACCCTAACCCTAACCCTTGGCCTATATGGACTATTTGGGGTGGTTCCCGTCATCCGATTTGGTTAAAAATTGAGATCCAAGTAGACCTCGACGAGCTCTATATGTGTCGTCCAATTTATGTTCGGCAAGTTTTTTAGTTTGTTAGATATAGGCGGCTGTTCCATTTAATTTACATACTCAGCCAGGGCTGTAGAAGCCATATCTTCTTATCGGAATGTGCTATTGACCTGATTTTTTTGCAAAACGTAGATCGTATTTAGTTCTACAAATAATCTCACAGGCAAAAAAATCTAATGGGTCATCTTCACTTTCAAAATGGCGTTTTAAATTTGTTTCCATAGACTTATGTACAAACTTTGCACCCTGGTAACTCAGCCAAAAAGAGCAGCTAAGCTAAGCCTACGCGGATCCATGATAACCCTACCTAGGTCTACCAAGACAACCTAGAGCCAGACCTTAGCAGTCCCAGGAAAGTTCGGGCATTTCGGATTAACTCTAACCTAACCTAACCCTAACCTAACCTAACCCTAACCCTAACCTAACCCTAACCCTAACCTAACCCTAACCTAACCCTAACCTAACCCTAACCTAACCCTAACCCTAACCCTAACCCTAACCCTAACCCTAACCCTATATATGGCCTATTTGGGGTGGTTCCCGTCATCCGATTTGGTTAAAATTGAGATCCAAGTAGATCTCGACGAGCTCTACATGTGTCGTCCAATTTATGTTCCGCAGGTTTTTAGTTTGTTAGATATAGGCGGCTGTTCCATTTAATTTACATACTCACCCAGGGCTGTAGAAGCCATATCTCCTTAACGGAATGTGCTATTGACCTGATTTTTGTTGCAAAACGTAGATCGTATTTAGTTCTACAAATAAATCACAAAAAAAAAAAATCTAATGGGTCATCTTCACTTTCAAAATGGCGTTTTAAATTTGTTTCCATAGACTTATGTACAAACTTTGCACCCTGGTAACTCGGCCAAAAAAGACCAGCTAAGCTAAGCCTACGCGGATCCATGATAACCCTACCTAGGTCTACCAAGACAACCTAGAGCCAGACCTTAGCAGTCCCAGGAAAGTTCGGGCATTTCGGATTAACTCTAACCCTAACCCTAACCCTAACCCTAACCCTAACCCTAACCCTAACCCTTGGCCTATATGGACTATTTGGGGTGGTTCCCGTCATCCGATTTGGTTAAAATTGAGATCCAAGTAGACCTCGACGAGCTCTATATGTGTCGTCCAATTTATGTTCGGCAAGTTTTTAGTTTGTTAGATATAGGCGGCTGTTCCATTTAATTTACATACTCAGCCAGGGCTGTAGAAGCCATATCTTCTTATCGGAATGTGCTATTGACCTGATTTTTTTTGCAAAACGTAGATCGTATTTAGTTCTACAAATAATCTCACAGGCAAAAAAATCTAATGGGTCATCTTCACTTTCAAAATGGCGTTTTAAATTTGTTTCCATAGACTTATGTACAAACTTTGCACCCTGGTAACTCAGCCAAAAAGAGCAGCTAAGCTAAGCCTACGCGGATCCATGATAACCCTACCTAGGTCTACCAAGACAACCTAGAGCCAGACCTTAGCAGTCCCAGGAAAGTTCGGGCATTTCGGATTAACTCTAACCCTAACCTAACCCTAACCTAACCCTAACCCTAACCCTAACCCTAACCCTTGGCCTATATGGACTATTTGGGGTGGTTCCCGTCATCCGATTTGGTTAAAAATTGAGATCCAAGTAGACCTCGACGAGCTCTATATGTGTCGTCCAATTTATGTTCGGCAAGTTTTTAGTTTGTTAGATATAGGCGGCTGTTCCATTTAATTTACATACTCAGCCAGGGCTGTAGAAGCCATATCTTCTTATCGGAATGTGCTATTGACCTGATTATTTTGCAAAACGTAGATCGTATTTAGTTCTACAAATAATCTCACAGGCAAAAAAATCTAATGGGTCATCTTCACTTTCAAAATGGCGTTTTAAATTTGTTTCCATAGACTTATGTACAAACTTTGCACCCTGGTAACGCGGCCAAAAAGAGCAGCTAAGCTAAGCCTACGCGGATCCATGATAACCCTACCTAGGTCTACCAAGACAACCTAGAGCCAGACCTTAGCAGTCCCAGGAAAGTTCGGGCATTTCGGATTAACTCTAACCCTAGCCATTGGATAGCTCCAGGTAAGGCGTATTATGTGTTCTCTCTTTCTATGAGTGATATATCCTGTGTGAAATCATATTTGATGTGGTTAAAAGCAAAATCAAAGGTCACACAAAAGGTCAAAGGTTATTCAAGGGTCAAATTTTGGACAAACTTTTTAGCCACCATCCTGGATTTTTTGAAGATGTGAGTTTTTGATTTTTTAAATATTTTTCTCATATAGCATAAAAATTAGCTGTCCAAAATTAACATTTGAATTAATTTGAGACAAACTTTTTTTGGCCGCCATCTTGGATTTGTGAAGACGTGAGTTTTTGAATTTCTAAATATTTTCCCCTTATAGCGTAAAAAATTAGCTTTAAAAAATACCATTTTGTTAATTTTGGACAATTTTTTGGGCCGCCATCTTGGATTTAAAAAAAAAAAAATATCTCAAGAACGAAATGCACTATAGAAATGGTTAGTGTCTCATATTAAAGCTTATTTAACATACTTTACTATGATATACAATTCGTTGACCTTTGACCTTGTTTAGTGATTTTATGAGAAAAAATGTACATTTGACCTCTGATTGACCTTTGACCTCGGTGGTGAAAAGAGTTCCTCATACCAATCCTTCATCTCAAATATGAACTTCAAGGAACTTATAATAACTTAAAAACGAATATTAAAGACTTGTTTCAAAGCCACCGTAAATTTCTTAAATGTGATACTTTGGTCATTTGAGTTTTACACATGTCATTTGAGCCATTGGATAGCTCCAGGTAAGTCGTATTATATGTTCTCTCTTTCTATGAGTGATATATCCTGTGTGAAATCATATTTGATGTGGTTAACTACAAAGTCAACGGTCACATAAAATGTCAAAGGTTAATCAAGGGTCAAATTTTGGACACATTTGTTTAGCCGCCATCCTGGATTTTTGAATTTTTGAGTTTTTAAATTTTTAAATATTTCCCCATACAAAATTAGCTTTCCAAAAATACAATTTTCATTAATTTTGGACAAACCTTTTTTTAGCCGCCATCTTGGATTTTTGAAGCCGTGATTTTTTGATTTTTTATTATTTTTCCCATATAGCATAAAAAATTAGCTTTCCAAAAATACGATTTTCATTAATTTTGGACAAACTTTTTTTAGCCGCCATCTTGGATTATATGGACTATTTGGGGTGCTTCCGTCATCCGATTTGGTTAAAATTGAGATCCAAGTAGACCTCGACGAGCTCTATATGTGTCGTCCAATTTAATGTTCGGCAAGTTTTTAGTTTGTTAGATATAGGCGGCTGTTCCATTTAATTTACATACTCACCCAGGGCTGTAGAAGCCATATCTCCTTAACGGAATGTGCTATTGACCTGATTTTTTTTGCAAAACGTAGATCGTATTTAGTTCTACAAATAACCTCACAGGCAAAAAAATCTAATGGGTCATCTTCACTTTCAAAATGGCGTTTTAAATTTGTTTCCATAGACTTATGTACAAACTTTGCACCCTGGTAACTCGGCCAAAAGACCAGCTAAGCTAAGCCTACGCGGATCCATGATAACCCTACCTAGGTCTACCAAGACAACCTAGAGCCAGACCTTAGCAGTCCCAGGAAACTTCGGGCCTTTCGGCTTAACTCTAACCCTAACCCTAACCCTAACCCTAACCCTATCCCTAACCCTTGGCCTATATGGCCTATTTGGGGTGGTTCCCGTCATCCGATTTGGTTAAAAATTGAGATCCAAGTAGATCTCGACGAGCTCTACATGTGTCGTCCAATTTATGTTCCGCAGGTTTTAGTTTGTTAGATATAGGCGGCTGTTCCATTTAATTTACATACTCACCCAGGGCTGTAGAAGCCATATCTTCTTAACGGAATGTGCTATTGACCTGATTTTTTTTTTTGCAAAACGTAGATCGTATTTAGTTCTACAAATAACCTCACAGGCAAAAAAATCTAATGGGTCATCTTCACTTTCAAAATGGCGTTTTAAATTTGTTTCCATAGACTTATGTACAAACTTTGCACCCTGGTAACTCGGCCAAAAAGACCAGCTAAGCTAAGCCTACGCGGATCCATGATAACCCTACCTAGGTCTACCAAGACAACCTAGAGCCAGACCTTAGCAGTCCCAGGAAAGTTCGGGCATTTCGGATTAACTCTAACCCTAACCCTAACCCTTACCCTAGCCCTAACCCTTACCCTAACCCTTGGCCTATATGGACTATTTGGGGTGGTTCCCGTCATCCGATTTGGTTAAAAATTGAGATCCAAGTAGACCTCGACGAGCTCTATATGTGTCGTCCAATTTATGTTCGGCAAGTTTTTAGTTTGTTAGATATAGGCGGCTGTTCCATTTAATTTACATACTCAGCCAGGGCTGTAGAAGCCATATCTTCTTATCGGAATGTGCTATTGACCTGATTTTTTTTGCAAAACGTAGATCGTATTTAGTTCTACAAATAATCTCACAGGCAAAAAAAATCTAATGGGTCATCTTCACTTTCAAAATGGCGTTTTAAATTTGTTTCCATAGACTTATGTACAAACTTTGCACCCTGGTAACTCAGCCAAAAAGAGCAGCTAAGCTAAGCCTACGCGGATCCATGATAACCCTACCTAGGTCTACCAAGACAACCTAGAGCCAGACCTTAGCAGTCCCAGGAAAGTTCGGGCATTTCGGATTAACTCTAACCCTAGCCATTGGATAGCTCCAGGTAAGGCGTATTATGTGTTCTCTCTTTCTATGAGTGATATATCCTGTGTGAAATCATATTTGATGTGGTTAAAAGCAAAATCAAAGGTCACACAAAAGGCTAAAGGTAATACAAGGGTCAAATTTTGGACAAACTTTTTAGCCGCCATCCTGGATTTTTTGAAGATGTGAGTTTTGATTTTTAAATATTTTTCTCATATAGCATAAAAAATTAGCTGTCCAAAATTAACATTTGAATTAATTTGAGACAAACTTTTTTGGCCGCCATCTTGGATTTGTGAAGACGTGAGTTTTTGAATTTCTAAATATTTTCCCCTTATAGCGTAAAAAATTAGCTTTAAAAAATACCATTTCGTTAATTTTGGACAATTTTTTGGGCCGCCATCTTGGATTTAAGAAAAAAAAATATCTCAAGAACGAAATGCACTATAGAAATGGTTAGTGTCTCATATTAAAGCTTATTTAACATACTTTACTATGATATACAATTCGTTGACCTTTGACCTTGTTTAGTGATTTTATGAGAAAAAATGTACATTTGACCTCTGATTGACCTTTGACCTCGGTGGTGAAAAGAGTTCCTCATACCAATCCTTCATCTCAAATATGAACTTCAAGGAACTTATAATAACTTAAAACGAATATTAAAGACTTGTTTCAAAGCCACCGTAAATTTCTTAAATGTGATACTTTGGTCATTTGAGTTTTACACATGTCATTTGAGCCATTGGATAGCTCCAGGTAAGTCGTATTATATGTTCTCTCTTTCTATGAGTGATATATCCTGTGTGAAATCATATTTGATGTGGTTAACTACAAAGTCAACGGTCACATAAAATGTCAAAGGTTAATCAAGGGTCAAATTTTGGACACATTTGTTTAGCCGCCATCCTGGATTTTTGAATTTTTGAGTTTTTAAATTTTTAAATATTTCCCCATACAAAATTAGCTTTCCAAAAATACAATTTTCATTAATTTTGGACAAACCTTTTTTTAGCCGCCATCTTGGATTTTTGAAGCCGTGATTTTTGATTTTTTAATATTTTTCCCATATAGCATAAAAATTAGCTTTCCAAAATACGATTTTCATTAATTTTGGACAAACTTTTTTAGCCGCCATCTTGGATTATATGGACTATTTGGGGTGCTTCCCGTCATCCGATTTGGTTAAAAATTGAGATCCAAGTAGACCTCGACGAGCTCTATATGTGTCGTCCAATTTAATGTTCGGCAAGTTTTTAGTTTGTTAGATATAGGCGGCTGTTCCATTTAATTTACATACTCACCCAGGGCTGTAGAAGCCATATCTCCTTAACGGAATGTGCTATTGACCTGATTTTTTTGCAAAACGTAGATCGTATTTAGTTCTACAAATAACCTCACAGGCAAAAAAAAAAATCTAATTGGTCATCTTCACTTTCAAAATGGCGTTTTAAATTTGTTTCCATAGACTTATGTACAAACTTTGCACCCTGGTAACTCGGCCAAAAAAGACCAGCTAAGCTAAGCCTACGCGGATCCATGATAACCCTACCTAGGTCTACCAAGACAACCTAGAGCCAGACCTTAGCAGTCCCAGGAAAGTTCGGGCATTTCGGATTAACTCTAACCCTAACCCTAACCCTAACCCTAACCCTAACCCTAAC